>NC_068417.1:18806863-19061863 GCF_023724105.1 Carassius gibelio | reverse complement strand
GCTGGAGAGAGGTAAGACACACACATACACACACACGGATCTTCGGAGAATCAATGGAGAGAGGTAAGACACACACACACACACACACACTGATCTTCGGGGGAATCGCTAGAGAGAGGTAAGACACACACACAAACACACACACAGATCTTCGGAGAATCGCTGGAGAGAGGTAAGACACACACACACACACACACACACACACACTGATCTTCGGAGAATCGCTGGAGAGAGGTAAGACACACAGACACACACACACACACCTTCGGAGAATAGCTGGAGGTAAGACACAAACACACACACACACACACACACACACAGATCTTCGGAGAATCGCTGGAGAGAGGTAAGACACACAAACACACTCACACATACACACACACACACACACACACACACACGGATCTTCGGAGAATCGCTGGACAGAGGTAAGACACACACACACACACACACACACGCGGATCTTCGGAGAATCGCTGGAGAGAGGTAAGACACACACACACACACACACGGATCTTCGGAGAATCGCTGGAGAGAGGTAAGACACACACACACACACACACGGATCTTCGGAGAATCGCTGGAGAGAGGTAAGACACACACACACACACACACACACACACACACACACGGATCTTCGGAGAATCGCTGGACAGAGGTAAGACACACATACACACACACACTGATCTTCGGAGAATCGCTAGAGAGAGGTAAGACACACACACACAAACACACACACAGATCTTCGGAGAATCGCTGGAGAGTGGTAAGACACACACACACACACTGATCTTCGGAGAATCGCTGGAGAGAGGTAAGACACACAGACACACACACACCTTCGGAGAATCGCTGGAGGTAAGACACAAACACACACACACACACAAACAGATCTTCGGAGAAATCTGGAGAGAGGTAAGACACACACACACACACAAGGATCTTCGGAGAATCGCTGGAGAGAGGTAAGACACACACACACACACTCAGACACACACGGTTTAACGGTTTTTAATGTTTGCGGTTTAACACAAACATTAAAATGTTGTGTATTATGAGGACAAAAGTGATCTTTGAGGACAAACAGTTTAACACAAACAAACTTTAAAATGTTGTGTATCATGAGGACAAAAGTGATCTTTGAGGAAAAACGGTTTAACACAAACACAAACTTTAAAATGTTGTGTATTATGAGGACAAAAGTGAACATTGAGGACAAACGGTTTAACACAAACACAAACATTAAAATCTTGTGTATTATGAGGACAAAAGTGATTAAGGAGGACAAACGGTTTAACACAAACACAAACTTTAACATGTTGTGTATTATGAGGACAAAAGTGACTAAGGAGGACAAACGGTTTAAAACAAGCACAAACATTAAAATGATGTGTATTATGAGGACAAAATGTGATTAAGGAGGTCAAACGGTTTAACACAAACACAAACTTTAAAATGTTGTGTATTATGAGGACAAAAGTGATCTTTGAGGACAAACGGTTTAACACAAACACAAACTTTAAAATGTTGTGTATCATGAGGACAAAAGTGATCTTTGAGGACAAATGGTTTAACACAAACACAAACTTTAAAATGTTGTGTATTATGAGGACAAAAGTGATCTTTGAGGACAAACGGTTTAACACAAACAAACTTTAAAATGTTGTGTATCATGAGGACAAAAGTGATCTTTGAGGTCAAATGGTTTAACACAAACTTTAAAATGTTGTGTATTATGAGGACAAAAGTGATCTTTGAGGACAAACGGATTAACACAAACAAAGACTTTAAAATGTTGAGTATTATGAGGAAAAAAGTGATTAAGGAGGACAAACGGTTTAACACAAACATTAAAATGTTGTGTATTATGAGGACAAAAGTGATTAAGGAGGAAAAACGGTTTAACACAAACATTAAAATGTGTATTATGAGGACAAACGTGATCTTTGAGGACAAACGGTTTAACACAAACACAAACTTTAAAATTGTGTATTATGAGGACAAAAGTGATTAGGAGGACAAACGGTTTAACACAAACATTAAAATATTGTGTATTATGAGGACAATAGTGATCTTTGAGGACAAACGGTTTAACACAAACACAAACTTTAAAATGTTGTGTATTATGAGGACAAAAGTGATTTGTGAGGACAAACGGTTTAACACAAACACAAACTTTAAAATGTTGTGTATCATGAGGACAAAAGCGATCTTTGAGGACAAACGGTTTAACACAAACTTAAAAATTTTGTGTATTATGAGGACAAAAGTGATCTTTGAGGTCAAAAGGTTTAACACAAACACAAACTTTAAAATGTTCTGTATCATGAGGACAAAAGGGATTAAGGAGGACAAACGGTTTAAAACAAGCACAAACATTAAAATGATGTGTATTATGAGGACAAACGGTTTAACACAAACACAAACTTTAAAATGTTGTGTATTATGAGGACAAAAGTGATCTTTGAGGTCAAACGGTTTAACACAAACACAAACATTAAAATGTTGCGTGTTATGAAGACAAAAGTGATTAAGGAGGACAAACGGTTTAACACAAATACAGACTTTAAAATGTTGAGTATTATGAGGAAAAAAGTGAGTAAGGAGGACATACGGTTTAACACAAACATTAAAATTTTGTGTATTATGAGGACAAAAGTGATCTTTGAGGACAAACGGTTTAACACAAACTTTAAAATGTTGTGTATTATGAGGACAAAAGTGATCTTTGAGGAAAAACAGTTTAACACAAACACAAACTTTAAAATATTGTGTATTATGAGGACAAAAGTGATTAAGGAGGACAAACGGTTTAACACAAACATTAAAATGTTGTGTATTATGAGGACAAAAGTGATCTTTGAGGAAAAACAGTTTAACACAAACAAACTTTAAAATGTTGTGTATCATGAGGACAAAAGTGATCTTTGAGGTCAAATGGTTTAACACAAACTTTAAAATGTTGTGTATTATGAGGACAAAAGTGATCTTTGAGGACAAACGGATTAACACAAACAAAGACTTTAAAATGTTGAGTATTATGAGGAAAAAAGTGATTAAGGAGGACAAACGGTTTAACACAAACATTAAAATGTTGTGTATTATGAGGACAAAAGTGATTAAGGAGGAAAAACGGTTTAACACAAACATTAAAATGTGTATTATGAGGACAAACGTGATCTTTGAGGACAAACGGTTTAACACAAACACAAACTTTAAAATTGTGTATTATGAGGACAAAAGTGATTAGGAGGACAAACGGTTTAACACAAACATTAAAATATTGTGTATTATGAGGACAATAGTGATCTTTGAGGACAAACGGTTTAACACAAACACAAACTTTAAAATGTTGTGTATTATGAGGACAAAAGTGATTTGTGAGGACAAACGGTTTAACACAAACACAAACTTTAAAATGTTGTGTATCATGAGGACAAAAGCGATCTTTGAGGACAAACGGTTTAACACAAACTTAAAAATTTTGTGTATTATGAGGACAAAAGTGATCTTTGAGGTCAAAAGGTTTAACACAAACACAAACTTTAAAATGTTCTGTATCATGAGGACAAAAGTGATTAAGGAGGACAAACGGTTTAAAACAAGCACAAACATTAAAATGATGTGTATTATGAGGACAAAAGTGATCTTTGAGGACAAACGGTTTAACACAAACACAAACTTTAAAATGTTGTGTATTATGAGGACAAAAGTGATCTTTGAGGTCAAACGGTTTAACACAAACACAAACATTAAAATGTTGCGTGTTATGAAGACAAAAGTGATTAAGGAGGACAAACGGTTTAACACAAATACAGACTTTAAAATGTTGAGTATTATGAGGAAAAAAGTGAGTAAGGAGGACATACGGTTTAACACAAACATTAAAATTTTGTGTATTATGAGGACAAAAGTGATCTTTGAGGACAAACGGTTTAACACAAACTTTAAAATGTTGTGTATTATGAGGACAAAAGTGATCTTTGAGGAAAAACAGTTTAACACAAACACAAACTTTAAAATATTGTGTATTATGAGGACAAAAGTGATTAAGGAGGACAAACGGTTTAACACAAACATTAAAATGTTGTGTATTATGAGGACAAAAGTGATCTTTGAGGACAAACAGTTTAACAAACACAAACATTAAAATGTTGTGTATTATGAGGACAAAAGTGATTAAGGAGGACAAACGGTTTAACACAAACACAAACATTAAAATGTTGTGTATTATGAGGACAAAGGTGATCTTTGAGGACAAACGGTTTAACACAAACACAAACTTTAAAATGTTGTGTATTATGAGGACAAAAGTGATTAAGGAGGACAAACGGTTTAACACAAACATTAAAATGTTGTGTATTATGAGGACAAAAGTGATCTTTGAGGACAAACGGTTTAACACAAACACAAACTTTAAAATGTTGTGTATCATGAGGACAAAAGCGATCTTTGAGGACAAACGGTTTAACACAAGCACAAACTTAAAAATGTTGTGTATCATGAAGACAAAAGTGATCTTTGAGGTCAAACGGTTTAACACAAACACAAACTTTAAAATGTTGTGTATTATGAGGACAAAAATGATTTGTGAGGACAAACGGTTTAACACAAACACAAACTTTAAAATGTTGTGTATCATGAGGACAAAAGCGATCTTTGAGGACCAACGGTTTAACACAAACACAAACTTAAAAATGTTGTGTATCATGAGGACAAAAGTGATCTTTGAGGTCAAACGGTTTAACACAAACACAAACTTTAAAATGTTGTGTATTATGAGGACAAATGTGATCTTTGAGGACAAACGGTGTAACACAAACACAAACTTTAAAATGTTGTATATTATGAGGACAAAAGTGATCTTTGAGGTCAAACGGTTTAACACAAACACAAACTTTAAAATGTTGTGTATTATGAGGACAAAAGTGATCTTTGAGGACAAACGGTTTAACACAAACACAAACACAAACTTTAAAATGTTGTGTATTATGAGGACAAAAGTGATTAAGGAGGACAAACGGTTGAAATCAAACATTAAATTGTTGTGTATTATGAGGACAAAAGTGATCTTTGAGGACAAACGGTTTAAATCAAACATTAAATTGTTGTGTATTATGAGGACAAAAGTGATCTTTGAGGACAAACGGTTTAACACAAACATTAAAATGTTGTGTATTATGAGGACAAAGGTGATCTTTGAGGACAAACGGTTTAACACAAACTTTAAAATGTTGTGTATTATGAGGACAAAAGTGATCTTTGGGGACAAACGGTTTAACACAAACACAAACTTTAAAATGTTGTATATTATGAGGACAAAAGTGATTAAGGAGGACAAACGGTTTAAAACAAATATTAAAATGTTGTGTATTATGAGGACCAAAGTGCTCTTTGAGGTCAAACGGTTTAACACAAACACAAACATTAAAATGTTTTGTATTATCACGGATCTTCAGAGAATCGCTGGAGAGAGGTAAGACACACACACACACACACACACACACACGGATCTTCGGAGAATCGCTGGAGAGAGGTAAGTTACACACACACACACACACACACACACGGATCTTCAGAGATTTGCTGGAGAGAGATAAGACACACACACACACACGGATCTTCTGAGAATCGCTGGATAGAGGTGAGACACACACACATACACACACACACAGATCTTCGGAGAATCGCTGGAGAGAGTTAAGACACACACACACACCTTCGGAGAAACGCTGGAGAGAGGTAAGACACACACACACCTTCGGAGAATCGTTGGAGAGAGGTAAGACACACACACACACACACGCGGATCTTCGGAGAATCGCTGGAGAGAGTTAAGACACACACACACACCTTCGGAGAAACGCTGGAGAGAGGTAAGACACACACACACACACCTTCGGAGAATCGTTGGAGAGAGGTAAGACACACACACACACGCGGCTCTTCGGAGAATCGCTGGAGAGAGTTAAACACACACACACGGATCTTCGGAGAATCGCTGGAGAGAGGTAAGACACACACACACACGGAACTTCAGAGAATCGCTGCATGGAGAGAGGTAACACACACACACACACACACACGGATCTTCTGAGAATCGCTGGAGAGATGTAAGACACACACACACACACACACACACACACACACACACACACAGAGATCTTCGAAAAATCGCTTGAGAGAGGTAAGACCAGAGGTGTCAAGTAACGAAGTACAAATACTTTGTTACTGTACTTAAGTAGAAATTTGGGGTATCTATACTTTACTTGAGTAATTATTTTTCAGCCGACTTTTTACTTCTACTCCTTACATTTTCAGGCAAGTATCTATTTCTAATCCTTACATTTTAAAAATAGCTTTGTTACTGCTATTTCATTTCGGCTTGTCATCATTCAAAAAAAAAAAAAAAAAACCTATCCAGATAAATCGCGCCATCCGGATGGAGTGAATTTGATTGTGGTTGGATGAGAAGTATAAACATATACCATTCCGACACCCTATTGGTTTGTAGGCGATCCATCGCACCTGCACATTACACTCCAGCAAGGACATAGCCAGTTTTGGGTTCGTTTATCAAAAAAAAAAAAATTCTTAAAAGCAGGGTTGTGTATGGAACCGGTATCCGATCGCCTCAGAGTCAATCCCCTTAAAGTTCACATGAAAGCAGTGTCAGACCGGTCTCCTCCCGTCTTTCAGCGCGCTCTTCAATCCGCAGAGGCGCAGACCGTGAACGGAGCGCATGCGCACTTAAACAAACAGAGGACACAAGGTATGTGTTTATCGATAGATTGTTAGAATATCCATATCTGTGCAGTTCTTTGTCATAAATACAGTTTACAAAAGTTCAAGAGGTAGCAGTCGGTTTCTCATCTGTAAAGTTTTCGCTCATCACACCACAGCCATTTCCTCCAGTGAAAATCTAGCCCTTAACACATATGAACGAACACATACTTTAATTACACTTATTTAAATATACTTAATTTAATCATACGTACTTTTTACATACACTACTGTGCAAAAGTCTTAGACACGTTAGTATTTTCACTTAAAAGAATGGTGTTCGTCCAGTTATTTATATATTTTGCTGTAGTGTGTCAGTATAAAATATCAGTTTACATTTCCAAACATTCATTTTGCTGTTGTCAAACTGCTTGTGCATTCAAAATCGCACTAGATTATTCTTAAAATTAATGGCAAAGTGATATTTCCTACTGACACACTATAGCAAAAGATATAAATAACTGGCTTTAAACCCTTTTTGGGGTGAAAATACTAATTTTTCCATAAGACTTTTGCACAGTACTTTATTTTAAAAACGATCTTGTTGCTACTTTATAAAGAATAATTCACAGAACTGATTAAAGACAGTGACAGACAGCACTCATCTTAACTAAATATCAGAGTGATTGACAGGGATACAGTAAAAACATTATGTCTGGTTTTGTATTAAATAATGACCCAGATTGTGAAATACATTTATTAGCCTTAGATTAAGGGAAGCACAACTTGGGAAATGAGAGCATCCAAGGTGAAAGCTATGGATTTATTTTAAATATTTGTAATGTTCTTTAAAGTTATCCATAGTTTTTTTTGTGGTTCTTTTTTTTTTAAGTATCGGTTCAGGCACCGTTTAGGAACTGGTACCGTTTTAAAAGTATCGAAAAGGCACTGGACCCTACTTAAAAGTTATCATTTCTCACTGGCTCATTTACCAAATGAGTGCTTTTTCTTCGTCCTCCACAAATTAAGCTACTGTAGGTAGTTCAGTAGCGAGACGTTTAAATAAATTAAAGTTTTCGATTGACGATGTGATTGACAATTTTGTGATAAGTAGGCTATACCAACTTTATAACTCGTTACCCCCAAATACTGGACATAGCAGACGTATGTACTGAATACAAGAAGCTATCAATCAAGAAGGTATCAGGATTATGACTTCTTTTTCAGTTTTAGTTTTTGATTAATCACTTGGATTAATCATTCATTTTGACAGCACTATTATGTTTATTGTAAATAGACAACCATACAAGTGTAATTGTTACTAAGCCTGCACCAATGTTCTTGTCCATTGCCCTCGCAAATTCCTGCAGCTAAGCTTGGATGTACATTTACATTCCATTAAAGGTTATTGATGACATGCCTCTAAAGTTTGACTTTTTGCACCATAACAATACTTATTGGCAACTAGTCATCATATCTCTAGTCCTTTGCATTGTACTAAAGTGCGTTCATTTTAAATGGGCAATATATGCGGCTGATGAAGACCTGAAGGTCGAAATGTTGCTTGATTAAATTCCTCCTGAGTATGCTTTCTTACTGAATCATCCAATTTGGGCTAAAGACAAAGATGATTGTGGGTTTTTGACAGGTGTAGAACCAGTCAAATTGACAGGAACTACACCTCCTAAAGGTAATGCTCTTGCTGATGTAGCTGCTAAACAGGCTTGTTCCTATTCAACTTTACAAGTGTGTTCATATAGTATAACACAGAAGAAAATTCTGCCTCCTAAATCAATTATTGATCTGTACAAAGACGCTCCTCTATATGAAGCATGGACATGGTTAGACAAAGGGGCCACAGTAGATTCATCTGGATGCTGGACCAAAGAGGGGAAGTATGTCGCTCCCCAATCACTGCTGCCATATTTGGCTCAACAAATACACAATTTGGGTCACAGTGGTCCAGCAACGATGAATCACAGGTACTCAAATCAATGGTGGAATCCAAAATTCAGAAATGTAGCAACCGAAACAGTCAAGAGATGTGTTACATGTCAAAAAAATAATGATGTGCCAGCAGCAGCTACAGCAGCAACACATACTCCAGCTCCACCAGGACCATTTCGTCACCTTCAAGTTGATTACACATCATTGCCTCCTTGTAAGGGAAAAACTGATGTTTTGGTAGTATTGGACAAGTTCTCTAGATGGCTAGAAGCGTATCCAACAGAGCGTGCTACAGCTGCACATACTGCTAAATGTCTAGCCACTGATTTCATTCCCAGATGGGGATTACCAGATTGCATTGACTCAGATCAAGGTACACACTTCACAGGACAGGTAGTCAAGGAAGTGTCTAAAATGTTGAAAATTAAGTGGAATCTTCACTGCCCCTATAGGCCACAAGCATCAGGACAAGTTGAACGAGCAAACAGAACTATAAAAACCAGGCAAAGCAAAATGCACCAGGAAAGAGTACCATGGGTTGAGGCACTGCCAGCGGTATTGTGTAGTATGAGAGCGTCACCTAACAGATCAGTAGGACTGAGCCCTCATGAGATTATAACAGGACGCCCAATGCAGATGCCAGGTGTGATTGATCTTAGAAATGCTGATGTACACATAGCCTCAGATGCCCTGATAACTTACTGTGAAAACCTCACAAAGGCAGTACAGAGTGCCAGAGAGAGAGTTGAGTCGTGTTGGCAGACTCTACCAGAAGGGAGACACACAATCATCCCAGGTCAGTGGGTCATGATAAAGTCATTCAGAAACAAGCCGTTAGAGCCTAAGTGGCAAGGACCACATCAAGTGATGTTGATTACAGCAGCTGCAGTGTTTTGTCAGGGAAGGAAAACATGGACTCATGTTACACATTGTAAAGTTGTTCCTCCACCTACAGGGATAGGATAGGACACATTGCCAATGAGGAGCCCAGGAAAGAACCAAATGCAACAGGTTTCGGGGGCCAATCCTGGGGTGAAGATTCCCTTTTAGGCATTCCCCCACCTACTAGTCCATCCTTACCTCACTGTTATTTAGGTGTCGCAGTAATTAAGAAATAGGGAAAGAAAGGAACAACAATAGTAGACTCAAATCGACCAGAGGATACAACCCTAGTGTTTACAGTTTTTTTTCAACAAATGCTGCTCTGTCGTTGTTTCTTTCTTACTCTGTGCAGATACCACTTGATGGCTGTCCCGAGGCCCATACACACCGACCTCCTCACCTGTGTATGACGACACCACTTTTAAAAGACAACCAGACCCACAACCGAGCCAACTGTCATGAAAAAAAATAAAATAAAAAATTAAATACACAACGCAGAGAATCATACACGGGAACTTCAGTCATCCATCAACATGATCAAGATTGCCGTACTAGTAACCATCATGGACATCGCACAAAGTATAGACTCCAGAAACAACATATTTTTAGAGCTGATGAATAGGTCAAGAAACTCCTTGTTTGCTGGAAAGAACGTTTGCATGCCACATCCACCTTCTGTAGGAGCAGGAATCACATGGGTAGCACACCCCATTTCTGACTGTGATACCTGCACTCTATTTGGTGTTGTCACTAATGGAATTTTTAACCAAAGCACATGTCATGACGTGACTGTTCCTCAAGCCTCACCATGTTGCATTCCAGGTTTAAGGTTCTGCAATTTGACCTCAACCACACCTGTTATGACAGACTTACTCTTAACATTTAGTTGGTGTGTTGAACAGCTATCCTTAGACTCTAAAGATTTGGGGAAAATTCCCAGTGCTGCATGTGGTTTCATAATTAAAATGGGAATGTCGCTGAAGACAGAAATTTCATCATCCACACGACAAAAGAATGAGGATGTGGAAGTATGTATTAGGCAAACTCGGTCATTCCCTAAGCTATTTAAAGCTGTGGTAGGGAACTTTTTTTCGTAGCCGGAACTACTTCTCTCTGTTTATGTCTATGAAGAATCACAAAGGTACTGGGTTACTCCGCCGCGGTACCCCCGAAGCAATCTAAAATAGTCCGAATATAAACACTTATTATAGGTGCACCCTAGTGATTCAGGACCAGCCAAAAACACGGTTTGGAAAATGGATTCATTGTGTACTCGCTTTTTATATAAATTTTTCTACATTTTGAACACAAACAAAGTTATGGACCGCAGCTCCGATTTTTACCGGGAGTGATGGGAGTTTCTGCAAATGGCAATAGGACCACTGGGAGGAGCCAGAGAAGCTTGATTTTTTTCACAGATTATCGGTCTCATATTCTACTGTCAGGACATAATGACAGGTTTAATAAATATGTAAAAAATATTTTTTTTACAAAAGTTCCCTACAGCACCTTTAATGTGAACCAATGGTGCAGGATTTATAAATCCCCACCCCCCAAACGGGCATGTTTTGGCTATGCGGTAACTCAATCTATAGTGTGCTACCGGTGAAGTTGAATGGCAGGTGCACCTTAGTCTATGCCCTACCTGCAGTCAGAGAAAATGTGAAATCCACTCCAGTCCTAATAACAGGCAACACCACCTTTCAAAATATTCCACATTTATGTGATTCAGCTCCTACCACGAACACAGAAGAAGTAAACCATTTCTTCTTTCCCCTTGTAGAGTCATCAAGGATGTGGAACAATTAAGGCAAAATTATAAAAAGGAAATATCGCTTGGAAAAAGGGGGGGAAATGGTAAACGCGAACGCCAAGTGGCAGGTGAGCAAACCAAACAAAGGAGTTGATCGGCGGGAGTGAGACGCACTCTGTATTGGGTCAGTGAGAGTGCGGAAATAAAGATTCACCAGGCTGCAAAGAGTGTAACGAACTGCTGAAGGAAATCACAAGATCGTCATTCCGTTGGGTTTTGCTAATCCGGAGAAAACGCTGCCTCCCAAGGATCTTTTCCCTGCCAGACATGGTCAGCGATATTGCACACACGCGCACACACACACTAACGCACTTCATCGCACGCACTTCCTCCACCCATTCGCGGGTCGCTTTGAGTGACCGATGTATTTATATTACTGACTTTCATTTAATTTCCCTTTCAGTATATCTATGACTTTGGTGGTTCAAGAGAAAAAATATATACTAATCCTGTGTTTTTTTTTTTTTGTTTTTTTTTCTCGCTGGACCGCTGATGAGTGTTTTTGTTTGGAGGAGAAAGCCTCGATCTGCTGATCTTGTTTACTGGGATGTCGAAGTTCATTTAATTATGCCTGTATGAAAAACCTTGTCGTTTACAATTGTTGTTTTTCTATATATTATTATCATTATTATTATTTTTTTTTTATTATTATTATTGTTCGTTTTTGTTTTTGTTCCTTTCCTCCTGATTATATGGGGTTTTTGATTTGTGTCCAGAATTGTGTATAAAGAAGGGACAAATATATATCAATGAATTCTTTCGAACTGCAAGTTGTTGTTTGTCTTCTATTAACTACCGTACAAGCAACCCATGTAGTTTTTGAGTAACTGTGGTTTTTAAAAAAATCTCCCTGGGTTATCACGGGATTTTGATATTTAATTGGTGACAGGCCAAAATCCTGTCTGGTGCCCGAACTATGAAATAGATACTGTTTCCAAAAGGTCACTTAATAAATCAACATCTAAACCTTAGTTCATTCTCAATAAGATCTTCTGTAGACGTCTGAAAGAAATAAAGTCAGTCTGGTTATTAATAAGTGAAGCTGGTGATGATGTTTGTGGGGTTGTTAAATCAGATCTTGAGAGATTTCATGTATTTTATTTCAGTTGATTTCATCTAAGTCTGTGTCTGAAGTCAGTTGTAGTAGTTCTAGTGTTACTCTTTTCTTCAGTGATTCTGTTTGTTAACAGCAGCTTTTCATCACTAATTCTCAATCAGCACTTAGTTAATCACATAATTACTTGAATGCAAAGTTTTAAAACTTTCAGTTTTTAAATCAAGGCAATCTGTTTACTCAAACGGTTTGAGTTAACTTGTGGGGTTTTACAGTGCAAGGACCTTTTCATGGACTGTGCCGAGCTGGTAGAAGGACCTCCCAATCTCAATTCGTACAGCTTTGAGTCTTTACTCATTTTCAAGAAACATCTAAAGACTCATCTTTTTCACCAGAACTTAACCAACTAATACTAGCACTTTCCTTGTTTTCAGCACTTGTATACTGTTGTTGTTCTCTTGTTGACCTGACTGCTTCTGTTGTTCTCATTTGTAAGTCGCTTTGGATAAAATCGTCTGTTAAATGATTAAATGTAAATGTTTATACAGGACAGTACAGAAAGTGCACAAGTGGGAGAGAGTGGAGGGGACGGCGTCAGAAAGGACCTAGCGCTGGGACTCTTTCAAGGATCACCCGAAGCACAACCACACTGTATGCACAAGGCTGCTGGTTCTAACATTTTAAAGTCCCCTTCGGTAGAAATCTCATTCTGCATGCCCCACGGTAAAGAAGACACAGTCCGGGGGGGTTCCCGTAAGAAAACAACTGGTTGAAGGTTCCCTTCTTGATCTGTGCAACACATTTTCATTGCACAAATGTACACATCTCTTGTAATGAGACACATTACTAAAACGTTTTTTTGACAGAAACTGTAGTTTTCCACCAAAATAAAAGATCCACTGGTTTCAGTCCTAAAGGTACAAGGGTTTGTCTTGCAAGTGCTGCAAAAAATATGCATTTATATGCAAAAACATTTTACAAAAACCCTTACATATTATTGTATTTGGATTGTTCTACTGTATGTTTTTAACAATACATCCATGCATACTCTGCATAAGAAAGTTGGAGATTATTTTTGGGAGTTTTATACAGTACGTTTCCAAAATAAAACTGCTGTTTTATAATTTTGAGCATGTGGTAGTTTTTTGAAGTTGATTGTAAAGCCATTGCTGCCAGTTATTAGATTTTTAGCCTTGCATGTACCGTTGATCTAAATGCCACCTAGTATCTAATTGAACATACTGCAATTATATTTATCCATTAGAATTATATATTTTTAATTATTGTTTTGTTCTGATAAATTTGTTAAATTTAAAGGATTTGTTGTAAAATATTTTCTTATAGCCTTTTTTTTTCCTCTCACAAAAAGCGTGTTAAAAAAAAAAAAAAAACATGCAGCAAAACGAAAATAGGTGATTAATCCGTTAAAATGAAACCTATGCACGATTCATATATTTTTTTCCTCTGACAGACTTAATTTATTTTTTAGCGTGTTTAAAAAATAAAAAACAAAGAAAACATTCAGCAAATGAAAATAGGCAATTAATCCGTTAAAATGTGTTACTCTTGGTTAACAGTAAATATAATTATTTTACTTCAGAACAGAGCCTATGACTAATCTAGGCTATCCAGGTTTTTTTTATTTTTTCATTGCATTTGAAAATGACTTTGTTCATTACATCAGCAGATCAGCCTCCCGCGATGCTCAGCTGTGGACGATTTAAAAATGTTTGATATAAAGCAGTGGTTCTCAACTTGCAGCCAGGCGGCAAGGAAGTCGACCGGAAGTTGAAGTCGGCTGCGTGCTGCCATCTTGTAGCAGAACTTCACTTGCGTTAGCATTCCCATTGACTCCCATTCATTTTGCCGTCACTTTGACAGCGAATAACTTCACATCTGAGGCGATTAAAGACTCCGTTTGTTCATTATTTATTTCTAAAGATACACGACAATGTATAAAGGGCTCCATTACCTTCTATGTTACATTATGGCCCCGTAGAAACCGTTTTTGTAAAAATAGGCTAACGATTGCGTCATAACCACTCGACTCTCTGTCGCATTACCGTACAGACAGGAGGAGAAGCTCGCAGGCAATTAACTTAATATGGCATACTGGCGTTGCATTTTAAAATACTATACAAAATAATTAATCAGAATACTTACTCCTTCTCACTCACGCCAAAGAACTCCCCGCTCAAGCTCGCCGTCTCTGCAAGATTAACGATGGCAGTTTGCACGCACAGCTACTAGAACATTTACATCTGTCAGACAGGTTGCTGACATCGTCAAGCTTCGTTTGAGTCTGCGCGTCAGAAACGGAAGTGCTTGCAGCACGTCACGAATTCAAATGCGGCCCGCACCACATGCTGAATTAAAAAAAAAAAAAAAAAAAACTTTATCAGTTTGTAAAATTTAATTGTTTACATCAATTAAAAAACATTATGCTACTAATGAAATATAAGCTATATCCTAATGTTTTTTATGTGATTTTTTTCTTCATATATTAGGCTATTTTCAGACATGAGCAGACCTACTGGCATAAGCATTTAACGAACACATACAAGCGCGCACTTTGGCAGAATTCAATTCAAATAGTCATCCACAGCCATTAGGTAAATTGCCTTTAAGGTAAAATTGCGCATCAGAATGGACACATTTGTTTTTTAAGAGAGAAAAAAAAGAAATTCAAAAAATGCCAGCGAATGAACATTTACAAACTGTGAATAGTCGCAGTATCAGTATTGAAGGAGAAGTGCTGGATTTATTTTATTTATTTTTTTGCCCCTCAACTCACTTGAAGAAGTTCAGATTTATAGAAACACCATACACTATGTAACAATCCTTAATTGAAGAAATGTGGCAAAATATCTCTGGAAAGAATGTCATATCATTAAATTCAAAAGTGCTTTCCATATTTGGATCAAAATAGGCTACATTTGTGAACGCACATTGTCTGAAATGTTGCGCGTCAGGTCATGCAAGCCTGCATCTTAAAGCCTCTGTCAAACTTTCTGCGTCCACGAGTCCGCTATGGACGGCTAGGTAGGCGTGACGTAAAAATCGTCATTGTAGAGTGTGTGTCGAGGCTCTGAGCTATGGAACGCGGACCGTGCCAATATTCTTCAAACTAAACACGTGATTTTTGACTGCGTCAACACGCACTGTTTGTTCGCGTTAACGCTGTAATTTTTTACGTGTTTCTTTTGTATGTGTAGACACGCACATTCTGGTCGTGTTCGAACTTTAGATAATATAAAGGTAAGTTCCACATATTAATCATTTAGTTTATTGTGGCCTTGTTCTAAAGTACTGATATCTTAAGTGCTTGAGTAAATTAATTAATGTTACATTGTAAATGAATCCTGTTATCCATATTATAAATTATAATTAATCTAAATGGGTTATTACATGTGTGTATATATATATATATATATATATATATATATATATATATATATATATATATATATATACACACTTTATTCACTTTCACATAATAATGTTTTTGTAATTTGGTGTGTACTATAGTTGGTTGTATAGCTTGTTTATGCTGTATTGTCTCTGTGTTGTTTCCAGGAACATAATATTGGCTGCTGCAGGCTGATGAGTGCTATAATAAAATTACTACATTATATTTAAAGCTGCAATATGTGATTTTTGTAATTGACCACAAGAGGGCGCATTTCCAACAATAACAAAGGCGAAGCTGTCGTTGAGATGTCGTTTTTAATGCGTTTTAACCATAGCAATGTATCTAAATTGGATAAAAGAATCATGATCACGGATGAGGTAATTTATTTGTTTTTGTATTACCTGTATATATAGCGTCTCTTGAGATCAGGGAGTGAGGTTTACCTGCACAGCACCACTCACTGGCCTCCGTTACATATATTATCCCGTTACAACTTACAGCTATTTGTTAAATGATTTGTTGGGTTAATGTTGTGCAGTGTTACGTGTTTATGGTTAATGCCGTGTTGTTTAACGTGCTCAAACCAATCGTTCTAAAAGTACATTTGAACGAACATTTGCAAGTAATGACTAAATATATTTTTTAAAACACATATCCGATTGTATTTAATTGTACTGCCATAATCTCGTAGGGCTGTGACGGTGATTGAGTTTTACCACCGCGGTAACATGTAACAGCGTTACGTAATTTAATTACAAAATTAATGTAACTGTAATTAGTTACAGTTACTAAGAAAAAATGAGTAATTAAATTACAGTTACTTATGAATTTTTTAACGATTACAAAGGGGATTACATTTGAATATTTACACACATCCACATACAGATTTAATTGATGTCTTTCCCAAATTGCACTGACTATTCTAAGACATACGCCCTAATAATTTCCGGGATGCGGAAACACAGTCTGGTTCGTAGAATCCAGTCAGAAAAATGGAATGCCTAACGCGGACGGAATATGCCACATTTTGGATGACTAGATCAAAAGTAGGTCAGTACACTTGAATCAAAACATGACATGGACTGGTGTCTGTGAATATCAAGCCCCCAAAATGCAATATATGACTCCTGCACGTTCTGCGTGTCAGTTGAAATCACGCGCGGACTGGACACCGGGAGAACTGGGACAATTCCCGGTGGCCTGCCAGCTTCCTCAGTCTTCCTCAACTTGTCCCAATATTTTAATATCATTATTGTATAATTGCCTGCCGAATGTACTAAAGCGATCATTTGCGAATCCGCCATTTGATCATTAAATCTCTAATAAATCTGTTAGTCGTGACTCGCGCTCTCCGCGCCTCCGCCAAACGGTTTGGATCAGACTCTCAAGTAATCAATGCGAAAGAGAGATAAAAGTGTGGACTGTGGAAGCGCACAGTTGGAGCAGAGAAGCAGAACTACTGTTCAGGGTTTCAGGTCAGTTTAATCTGTAAAGATGCTTTTTTGACACAACCCTTGCGAAAATTAACATTTTATTATTTTACTATAAATCCAGTGAAAATGGTTACTATTGTTTAACTGTGGTAACCAAAAATTTAAAATTATTTTACAAATTTATTTATTTAAAAATAAATATGAATCCATTTGCAAAACAAAAAACCATACAAGCTTATTGTACTTTTATGTAGGCTAATAAAAGCATGGTAAATTTTTGTAAGGGAAAAACATGACTCGTGTACAGTATTAGGATTTTTCTATAAATATATTGTAGTATTGTAGAGTATTGTATTGTAAAGTACAGTTTTGTTCAATCTTGAGTATTAAGATGGATAACGGGGCAAAATAATGAGACTGAAGAGAAAAATGGAAGGGAAGGTGCCGTTCAGGAGAGAACTTTTAATTATTTGACATGTCCCCATATTAAAGATTTAAACCTTTATTATGTCAGGTCCATACAAAAAATAGTATTGTCCATGAATTTGTTTGTATGAGTTTGAATTTTCCATTCTGATTTTTTTTTCCCAGTCTGCCCCTCCTGTAAATTAATGGCAAAGACATGCAGTTTCATTTACTACACATAGGCCTACTGAAGCTTGCAGTGTTTTCAACCTCTGCCGTCTCAATATATGAGTACACGGGCACATACACAATTTCTAGAACTGCTCTGTCACTTCATGCATTTTACTTATTTTGAGAAAACTATCATCATATCATATATAAAGAGACAGCAGTTTAAAAAAAAAAAAAACACCAATGTTTCAGGAGTTTATTAAACAGCATATGACACATTCTTATTAGATAACTGTATTTGAGTTGATATATATGCTTTTATTTATTATAATGTTCACAAATTTAGAAAAGTAATCAAAAAGTACTCAAAAGTAATTAGTTACATTATTTTAATAAAGTAATTGAAAAAGTTACACTACTATTACATTTTAAACAGGGTAACTTGTAATCTATAACCTATTACATTTCCAAAGTAACCTTCCCAACACTGCATGTACCAACAACCGCCGGTTGTTGGTACAACAACCTGACTAAGACAGAAATCAAGGGTCAAGAGCCCAACTAAAGCAAACACTGATCTCTAACATGGTTACTTCAAATGAAACAATAAATCAACATCTAAACCTTAGTTCATTCTCAATAAGATCTTCTGTAGACGTCTGACAGAAATAAAGTCAGTCTGGTTATTAATAAGTGGAGCTGGTGATGCTGTTTGTGGGGTTGTTTAATCAGATCTTGAGAGATTTCATGTATTTTATTTCAGTTGATTTCATCTAAGGCTGTGTCTGAAGTCAGTTGTAGTAGTTCTTGTGTTTCTCTTTTCTTCAGTGATTCTGTTTGTTAACAGCAGCTGTTCATCACTAATTCTCAATCAGCACTTAGTTAATCACTTAATTAATTGAATGCAAAGTTTTAAAACTTACATGGTTTAAATCAAGGCAATCTGTTTACTCAAACGGTTTGAGTAAAGTTTACTTATCGGGTTTTACAGTGTAGCCTAAATAATAAAGTCAAATACACCCTGTCTAACGGATGCGAGCGACGCAGCGCGACAAAAAACTCATTATAATCAGTGATGCTACACTGGACTGGATGCAGCACAACACGACATGATAAATCCTCTGTCCGGTCTGTGACGTACTGACACACAGTTCCATACAAATGTCCTGTGTAGACACTAAACAGACTAAACCTGTCGCAACGCGGTTGTGTTGCGTCCGCTTTACTTTTTCGCCACCAAGCGAGCTCATTAACTCATCATCTGCACGCGCTCTATTTGAAATAGGAATCGTTGCCATATTTCTTGTTACCATCTTTTATTTATCGCTGTCTCGTTTGTATTTGGCCAGTTTGGAGAAAGCATCACCAAACCTGACCATCCAGCGTTTGCGATCACGAGAACTTGTGCAAAAGATAATGGGTGACACTGACATGAATGCAGATGACTCCTGATCGGCAATGTGGTATTTGCTTTCCCAACAAGATCCATCGCCCAACACTAAATTAATTTGCTGAATGCATAAACTGTATTTTCCTGTGCTCAAATCTGTCAATCTAAACGCTGTGTTTGAGGTAATTTGTTAATTACCATAGACTTAGAATTTGCAACTATTACAGTTATTAGACTTATATACAAAACTTTGTATTATGCTTTGTGACGTCACGTGCTCTACCGCCGGTGGCAGTAGACAACCGCGGTAGCGACCGACCACCGCGGTGACGCGGTTGTCAGGGCAACCGTCACAGCCATCTCGGTCACCACACGTGATAAAAATCCTTACCTTAGTACAAAGAGCAATATAACTTTGTTTATAAGTGCTATCATTGAAACTGAAACAGTCCATTTGCCACGTTATGTTATTTTCTCACAGGTAACGTTATTTATAAAAAAAAATGCTACAGTGACAGAATGTACAGGCATGTGGTGTAATTCATATCTATTAAAATTATCTTTACTGTAACTATTACGTTACTTGTACAATAACAAAATAAATAATTGATTTGCTTACCTGTCTATCAATACACTCGCGAGAGCAGAGTCTCTGTCAAGTCCAAGATTTTCGCGCAGCTCTCTCCATCTCGTAAACGCCTGGCCGATATTTATCCTGGGTTTATTCCTCAGTTTTTCACACAGTCTGCGTGTATCCGAATATGGACGCTTATGTTTTACTGGCTCTTCAATACTCGCCAAAGAGTAATCATGATCCATAAGAATAACATAACCAACACTTCCGCATTTGACCATGTGATATTCCGGAAACAAAGTATAGAGCGGACATTGCGTCAGCGTCACTGAGAGGCGACATTTCTTTTCCGGGACGGCCAGTTATTTAAAATCGGAATTTCTCTGAAATAAAAAATCTTTGGAGACTTTTGAGATATTGTAAGTACACAACTGGAGGAAATATATCACACTGTGCAAATAATTTTCGGAAATTTTATTACAAAATTCCTCCATATTGGAGCTTTAAAATGTGTTTTGATAATCATTATATTTCTATTATTAATATTTAAGAAGATATTGTGTGTATATATATATATATATATATATATATATATATATATATATATATATATATATATATATATATATATATATATGACCCTTTCCAAAAAAATTTAATATCATGGAAAAGTTCATTTATATCAGGACTTCAACTTAAAATGTGAAACTAATATATTATATAGGCTCATTGCTTGGAAAGTGAGATATTTCAAGACTTTATGTGTTATAATTTTGATGATTATGGATTACAGCTTGTGAAACCCACAAAATCAAAATTTAATAAAATTGGAATATTACATGAAATCACACAGTATTGCACAGTAATCCCATGGTCATAGAACCAGGTTTTGGTTATTTTGGCAGTGTGTGCAGGTGAAAATCCTGCTGGAAAATCATCTTCATCTTCGTAAAGCATCTTCATAAAGCTTTTCTGCTGAAGAAAGCATGAAGTGCTCTAAATGTCCTGGAAGTCCAGAGTCAATGCAGCCATCTACCAGGACATTTAGAGCACTTCATGCTTCCTTCAGCAGAAAAGCTTTATGAAGATGCTTTACGAAGATGAATATATATATATATATATATATATATATATATATATATATTAGGGGTGTAACGGTTCACAAAATTCACGGTTCGGTTCGATACGATACACTGATGTCACGGTTCGGTTCGGTTCGGTTCGGTTCGATACGTTTTAGATACAGCAAAATGTAAAAACATCTCAACTTTTCAGAATGCCGCAAGCGCACCGCGGGTCATGTGACAAGAACCAACCAATCAGCTTCATCCTTTCCCGTAACAATGTTGAGAGCTCAGCCAAGATGAAGGAACAGCTGATCATAGTTGTATATGGATTGCAATTTTGAAATAAATTCAGTAGCAGAGCTACTGCAAGCGATTTTTAGAGCTGCAAATCCATTTATCCTTCGCTGAAATTTCCGCGTCTCATGGAGAGAGCACGTCATTGTTGCTTAGCAAAGACAGACGCCTCATGAGCGCTTCTGCCCGAGCGCTTTGGAAAGGAGGAGAAAGACGCGCTTAGCGTTTTCCATGCGTTTTTAGGCACGATATGTGAACGGCCCCTAAGGCGCTCGCTCACTCAGCACGCGCTGAAGGCTCGTTGCAAAATGTCTAATGCATTTAACAAACCAGAAATATAAGATCCTAAAATAACCAACAGGTCTGGTGTTTGGGTTGGATTCCCTGTAAGCTATAGTGTCTAAATGCTGCAGGGATAGTTTGCTGCGTGCATGTTTCTCCTTTTTTTCGTCTTTTCCCAGATAGTACTGACGCATATATCCCAGATATTCCCGCTGTTTTTTTTTTTTTTTTTTTTTGTAATCCCGCTGGTGTACCCTGTCATGTTGCAGATGCGACATACCGTTGTTTTTTTATCCACCACTCTCTTGCCATCACCATTATAGCTTAAAGGGAATCCAAAGTGCACCCAAACACCAGACCTGTTGGTTATTGGAGGATCTTCTCATTTCTAGTCTGTTAAACGCATTGGCTATTTTGCAACGAGCCTTCAGCGCGTACTGAGTGAGCGAGCGCCTGCTGAGTAGCCTAACATAAACATATAAGATGGTGTTTTTTTCTTCTTCGGGAGTGTCAGGGGCGTTGCCTGTTACGTTGTTTGGGTTATTGGGCTACCTTGTTGAACGCATATCATTATATTTCTTTCTCTCTCTTTTTTTTTTTTTTCAAATATAATTAATTACTCCAACGAACCGTTCGGTATACATAATGCGTACCGCGTACCGAACCGAAAGCGTCGTACCGAACGGTTCAATACGAATACGCGTATCGTTACACCCCTAATATATATATATATATATATATATATATATATATATATATATATATATATATATATATATATATATATATATTTGTACATGTATACATCCACATTCACACACACACAGAAATAGAGTTGACTTTCTGACTTGGCTTATATGCAGGTTTAGAGTGTAAGTATTTATAATGCATAATAATGATAATATACATAGTAATATGCATACAAGCTACAATATTGATAGTTTCACAGCAGCTTTACAATAGTAACAAATTCAAAACAAATTCTGCTGTAAAGCTGTTCTAACAAGCCAATAGTGTCAATATTCAGCTCAAGTCACTTCAGTCTTGATTCAATTCAGTTCAATAACTGTAAAATTAAAAGATTGTGCATACATCAGTTTAATTAGTGTAAATGTACATGTGATAAACTCTTATACACTGCAATGAACAAGCAAAAGACACAAGATAGTGTTTTACATTTTTCACATCTGTGTGTAGTTTGGTGTGTATGTGGATAATATTTGTGTGCAATTTTTGGTAGAGTTAAAATAGTTTTGAACTAAGAGTTTGCTTTTGCAAGAGATGTCCAATGTTTTAATTTTGTTTGTTTTGTGGTTTTGTGTGCTGAGTTTCAAGAAGCCATATCAGAAATTGTGTGTGTGAGAAAAATGTGGGAAAAAAATCCTGTTTATTTTAGTTCAGGACTCCATAATGCAGGTGTTACTAATCTGTACTTAATCTTTGTTTTAGACCGCAAGTTTTTTTTTTTTTTTTTTTTACGCACGATTAACTATTTGTCAAGGCCTATTCACAATTTAAACCTTGCAGGAAACTGCCCCTTGAAAATGGGGTGTGAGCTCATTTTAAATTACAATTACAGACAAACAAAATTTAACTTAACTATTAACACACAAACAATTGTACTTTTCACATTTATGTTTATAGAAATCATTCACAGCGCAAGGCAGAAAAATAAAGAGAACAACTAAATGTTATTAAGAGCTTTTGGTATTGGACTTGGTTTTGCAGTGCCCCCTTTTCATTACAAAACTGCTTAGCAATGCTTTAGTTTTTTTAGTTTTTTTTTGTCATTAAATTTGCCTATTTTCACATGTACCGGTAACCTTTAAACATTTCCAGTTTTCCCCCAGACCTCTTATATCAATTAATTACGGTATGTATAAAAAATAGGTATCATTATATTAATAGGTGGATTAATGGATTTACCTAAATTGCTTATTCAATCATTTTAATAGTAAAATAACATATTTTTCATATTATTTCACTTAAATTAAAAAAACCTTTCAGTAGGCTACATGCATGCAATGACCAGTTAAATAGACCATCCATTAAGTGTCTCTTGTGTCCTTTTTTGGAAAAGATCATTATAAATAAAATGGCATTTCATGATTATTGTCGCTAGATGGCCTTAACGAGATATAGAGGACATTAACTGGAACAAAGAGGAAAGCCCGAGTGCTCTTAAATTCCCATTGAATGTGACATCAGCACGATAATGACACTGAGGAGCAGACTTGAGGCTTTAAATACAAGATTTAATGCATTCATTCAAAATCGATTGAGAAATGAAGACGAAGACAACAATTTGTCAACAGAACCCAACACAATTGACAGGTTGGTTTTCTACACCTTTAATGTAATTCAAATGTCGCGCCAAAATCAGGTAGGCCTAAGCTATAGATGATTTGTATTTTTATTTAATTTCGATCCCTATCAAAAAGCAAATAAAAAAAGATCCCTTTAAATGTAAATCCTTGGACTTTAAATAAAAAAAATGTATGGTATTAACAAGTATGCTATATCGTTAAGAATGGATTTACAGCTGTAGCCTACAGTCCTTCATTAACGTTTATCATTTCTCATAACATGGACAAACCTCCACAGCAGTCACTTAACTAAGCTGAAAAAAAAGGAAAAATTTCACATGGATGTAACACTTATCAGAAGTGATGCGTTGGGCTTCAAAAAATATAACCCACCATGTCTTTGCAATATGAAATAAATGCTTTCTTATCAGACTGAGAATGTTCCAAAGCAACATCCCGAATGAAGTCCCAGCCACGACTAGGAGGAGAGCTGCTAGGCAGAGCATCATTAGGATTTCTTTCATTGAAAATAGTGGGGAGCATCTCATCACAACACAACGTAAGTGCTTTCTGTTGTGTCTAAAGAGACATTAAATGTGGTTATTATGTGACCATTATTATCATTATTTGTGATATCCATATTTTATATTCATGAATCTTTTCTCTAAACAGGTACAACGGTTAAAAAACTAGTTGTGCCATTTTCAATGAATGAGAGAGCATTTCTTCAGAAAATTAGGGAAGCATTTCTGATAATTGGAGAGGGTGGAATTGAAATCTGCAGAGTTGACAGGAGGAGAAGGGTAATACCTGTTGAGCTGAGCTCAGTTTGCCCTGCAGTTATAAAAGCATGTCCACAGTTTGGCAGGTCAGCGGTATATGTGAGGCTTAAGGTAAGAACAACAAATTATTCTACTAAATATTATATCCCAAATAAATTTTTATGCTATAAAAACAAAAATGTATTTATTTATTTTTGCTGATCCTGCATTGCTTTAACTGGGATGCCATTACTATTCTTACTATTAATATTCAATTAAAAAGAAAAGTTGTTTTAAAGACTATCCTGCCTTTTATTCTTGACAGAACACCCCCAGTTTGGCTGAGAGCAGCCATAAGGTGAACTGTCAAAGCAGTACTACTGTAAGTTTTTCTCACTTTCTTTATTTACTTAAGCCCCTTTCACACTGCCATTCCGGCAAATACAGGGGTAAAGTGTTCCTGTAATTGTTCCCTGGTCGCTAGATTTGGCACTTTCACACTGCCAGTGATGACCCAGTATATGTGCGTGCTTTCACACACAACCCTTGAAGATCCCGTAACGACACGTGACATCAGCGCGTGACGTGTAATGTACGAGTCGACAACGCTTGGCACGTTATACTTTCACTGAAGCAAGCAAACGGTCTCAGCGTCAGCACGGAAAGTGAGGAACTAACTGATCTCTGCTTCATTACAGTTTGCACATGTGTTTTCGTCGCAAACGTTGATCTTCCTTCAAAACAGCCGGCAAAAGAGTCGCGCGATAACGCGCGTCATCACTTCGATACGGAATTAGATCTGGCTTTTGTTCACACAACGCTCTTCCCGGGTCGAACCCCGCAATGTTACTAGGTCCCCGACCCGGGTTCAATTCGGTAATCAATTCCGGGACGTGGTTGCTTTCACACAGAAGGCGACCCGGCAATGTTCCGGAAATATTGCGGGTCCGACGTGCAGTGTGAAAGAGGCTTTAGATACTCGTTTCTCAGGACCAGAAAACCTGAGCTCTTTGCAGCCGCTGTTATCAGTGATGTGGCTAGAGCCAGATCCTGGATCTTTATGCAAATGGAGAACTGGAACCTCTTTTTTTGTTTGTTTTAAGTTCCCAAATTACATTATGGTCACTAGGCAGTCCTAACAACCCGGCAACATACAGATCCAACCTCTGGCTTCCCAGAATACAGTTTTATTGCTCACAGGATGCTTTTTCATATCTTAGGGGGCTAGAGCTCATTAAATATCAAATTTGTTTCAGATTTTTCTCATTAAATTGCTTATGAGAGAAAAATATACCGGTACACAAACAAGGTAATTGTTAATAAAAGAATAGAGCTCTGGAATTAATGTGGATAGCAAAGTATTTGGTCTTGGGGGGAAAATAAATGTTTTGTGCTCATCAGGAAGCTATTAGTATTGTAACTAATTATATTTCATTAAAAATAAAACTTGTTTTAAAGACTATGCTGCCTGTTTGACAGAACACATCCAGTTCGGCTGGCACACAACATCAGAGCAGAAATGAGGTGAACTGTCAAAGCAGAACTACTGTAAGTTTATCTCAATTATGATTCTTCAGAAATACATGATCAGTTTATTTATTACAATATATCCCATATGAAATGCTTAAGACAAACCACCTCTTTTCAAACTGTGACTGTTTTATAAAATATTCATTCTAAAGTGTAAAATATAAACTTTTTGTCAGTCAGCAAAAACAACAAAATAAAAATAACAATCTGTATTCTGATTTAGTGTAATTTTTTTGATAGGATCTAATTTGTGGAACCGTAGAAAATGTAGATAATGCAGGAACAAGTAGCAAGGTAAGTAACCAGCATTCTCATTATCTACCAGGTGAAACATATTTATTTGTAGTTTGCTATATGCTTTAATTAAAGCATATTATGTTGTCAAAATAAGATTTAGTTTTGCACTTTGTGATAAACTTTGAATAATGTTATAAACTTAATAAATGTAATCATTTTATTTATCTGTTTATTATGTTTAAAGGATCATCAGCGGCGCCAGTTTGAATCCTTTGAACAAAGGCGAAGACAGGTATTTATTTATTTACTTTTTTCTGTTTTAATCACGTTTTTCTATATACGATATAATGTGTGTGTGTGTAACATTTATAATTTTTTTTTTTTTTAAGAAAATTGCTGAAAGGAGGGCACATCTATGTCAAATTGTTGAGGCTTTGCAATACAGTTTCAGTACCCTGATGGCACCAGGAAAACAAGGAAATTTGTTGAGTCTCAACCAATTCAGGTATTTTGTGTTACCTAATTTGTAAGTTCTTTCTGCACATTTAGTATATTCAGTATATAGTTCTGATTTGTCATTTCTATATTTGCTCATGTGTTGTAAAGGATCTGTTTGCCTTTACTGGTTCAGACGACATGGCCAGTGAAGTATTCCGTGTACAGCTGTCCTGGTCACCGAACACTATACTTAGTACTGTTGATGGTAGCCTCTCAGATCATGAAATTAGTAGGCCCTCAACCTTATATGTGCTTTGGATGTCAGGTGTTCAAATAGAGGTAAGTTCAACTTTAAGGCCCCATCCACTACTGCGTTTTAGTTTAAAAACGGAGAATTAAAACGAATACGATCTCCGTCCATACCAGCGTTTTAGCTGTGTATTAGAATTGATCTCTGTCTACATTAAAACGACTGAAAACGTGGATCACGTGACCATTCTCCAACACTGGGCATGCGCATGCCGGTGTAAACACAACTTCATTGATAAAATTATCCCACCATGCGCTGGTTCCTCCCGGCTTAACCCAAAACTGACACTCCATGTACGGTAGATACCGCCACTGTACACGGGAATTGTCACAGATCGCTTGAATAGTAGCTTGCCTCCGGTGCATGTAGGCAGTTATAGCATTGTAAAATGCAGAATTTACTTGCACAACATCTGCTAGCATAGATATACGCCATGACTAATGACACCCAATCATAGAGCCGAGAGTGAGCCTCTACTATGTCATCGTTTCTAAACTTCTCCGTCTTGGGTCTCCGTTTTTGCTGTATTAGTGTGGACGGGAGGTGCAAACGTAGCAAAAGTTCTCAGTTTTTAAACGAAAACGCAGTAGTGTGAATGGGGCCTAAAACATCAGTTTTTTAAAAGTGGAAAAACAACAAAAATGAAATAATTATAATGCATTTTAGGAATTAATTGCATCCAGTGTTGAATCTTCAACTGACCAACTGGCTGCTACTCAGGACTTAGGAAGCATCCCAAGTCCCCTCCATTCCAGTGATCAGGATGTTGGCTTCTCCTTTCCCTATGCCCTGTTCCAGCTTTCTCACCACCAATTGACAATTCTTCGCCCTCGTCACCGCCATGGTCTTTGATTTCTCTTTTCCCTTTACTATTGCCACATCTCCTAGCCCAGTGGTCTTCAAACCTGGTCCTGGGAACCTGCCGCTCTGTACATTTTGTCTGTATTTTATATTTTACATATTTGATTCAAATCAGCTTGTTAAGTGGAAGCTCCATTAACTGAACAAACTGGTCAGATAAGAGATAAATACAACATTTCCAGAGCTGTGGGATTGAAACCGATTGTTCTTGTTTGTAAAATGTAAGATTACGCACAGATTTACTAACAGCTTGCTCCAGCGCAAACCATCTTTTGGGGTCACAAAAGTACTGTCAGGATTTACCAAAGACACGCAGTGAAAAAAGAATCAATTTATTTGTATTTGTGCCATTATTTACAGGCCAAAAAAAAAACGTGACTCATTTTGCACCTGTTTTGTCACACATACATGATTATCAGTGGCTTTGATGTGGTGTGTTCAATAGATCATTGCTTTCCACTACCAATGGCACTTTTATGGATTTGTGCTCTGTTAAGTAAATTTTGTTGCCCTGTTAAGTAAATCTGGCCCTAAGTTTAATACAGTTTGTTGTGTGGAATTGGGTCTAGACTAAGTTATGCAATTAATGTAGTTATACTAAGTTATGCTTTTTTTTTTACTTTACAGTGAAGTTTATGCATTAGATTCTGAAGATGAGGAGGATGTGGTGATGTTGACCTCACCTGTTTATTCTGACAATGAAATTGATGTAATTATGCAACCATACCCTTAAAAGTCATAATAATTTCTATTAATTTATAATAAGAATAATATTTTTTTGTTGTTATTGTAATGACTTAGGATGACGTTTCTGCTGCTGACATCATCAGAACATTTCAGAGGGAAAATCTAAATTTGGAAGAAAGGGTTGATTGTAGTGGCCAGAAGGAGGAAAATTCTTCATAGTGCATGTACTGCACTGAAAACTAGCTACTTTGCATGGCACAAATCCCCACAAATTGAATTTGTAGGTGAAAGTGCTGATGACTATGGGGGACCTAGCAGAGAATTTTTCAGGTTGGTCTTAACTATTTATCATATGTAATAATATATTTATCAAATATTATGTGATGTCTTTTTTGGTGCATCACACCATAGCTTAGAAACTGGTGCCATCCTGTGTCTCAAGTATCAATTGAATATGGTTTAAAATATGACCTCATAGTACTGCAATATCAATATTACAGTAATATTGTGGCAGTGTTCCTCTTGTTGCTTGGCCAACAGTTTTGTACCCTGTAATGGACTGTTTTCTTTTTCTTGGCATAAGCTTTGTGATAATGTGTGTGTGTGTTAAAAATTTAACTTAAATCAGTACTACATGACCACAATTATTTGGTGTAGCCGTGTATGAAATTTAAAAAACATATTATAGTTAGCTGGCCACTATTATCCAAATAAAACGTGACAGTCATATTTTTATTTTATTTTGCTCTGATAATTTGCTTTACAATTATTATTAATAAGCACAAAATATCCATATCAATTCAATTATTTATTTGTATTTGGGCTCTTTATTTATCTAGGCTTCTGATGCAGGGTGTGCAGTCATCATTCGGAGTTTTTGAGGGGAAAACAGGCCAGATGTTTTTCACGTATGACCAAGTGGCTGTGGAAACAAAGCGTTATTACACAGCAGGAAAGCTCATTTCTTGGTCTCTAATGCACGGTGGACCTAGTTTCAATGCACTAAATACCACATTGTACAAATTAATGTGTGGCCAGGCAGATTCTGCCGAAGAATTGTAATGGAGTTTCTTTCTTTTAAGGTTTTTTTTTGTCAGACCCAAGAAGACAATGACCGAATAGTGTCAAGCCTGGGAGACTGGATTGCTGACTGTGGTGTGCCTGGAATTTTTTTAGTGCAGCACCTAATATGAGACGGATCTATGGTCAGCTAATCAAACACCACATTTACTTCAGGTATAAAACTCAAAATAATTTACATTTTAATCAGTCTACAGTTCTTTGAATCATGTTTTTTTTTTTTAATGGCCTTCACTAATATTGGCACCCTTGGCAAATATGAGTAAAATCCAGCTATTTCAGATGGAATGGTTTGGAATGAAAGACAAAAAGGATAAATAGCTAAGACAATTTTACATGCTCATATTTACAACGGTAGACAATTTTTGTGGAGGACACTTAATTCATAAAAATGTTTTTTTTTTTTTTTTTTTATAAAGTTTGGAAATCTCTTGGAACATATTTATTTTAGAACAGCAGACATGATCGCCCAATTCAAGGAAGGCATGAACTCCTGTGGCAACTTGTGGCAGATTGTCGAAAAAAACTGGAAGGTCTTCCTTCCCTTGTTCACGAATGAGGAGAAACAATTAACAAGAGAAGAATTTAGAGCCCTATTCACCATTTGCTGGAGTGAGGAGGGAAGCAACCTCAGGGAAAAGGAGGAAGACACCATATTTTGCTGGGAGCTCCTGCTGAATTCAATTAAGGGTAATCAAGACTGGGATAATTTTGAATAATTTTGTCATATTTTATAATTATGCTTTTCTTCAATATCACTCTCACAGTCGTCAATATACAGTATTTGCATGGTTTTAACAGACAATCACAACTTATATTCAGAACAACAGCACAGATTTGTGATATTGCTTTTATACAGCAGATCAATAAGCTAAAATATAATTGTAAATATGAATATATTATATATATATTTATAAAATATATAATACTGAATTTTTTCTTAATTTTACAGAAAAACAATCAACAATCACCTTCCAGGAGATGCTGGTATTTATTACTGGTGCAGACAGCATTCCCCCACTGGGCTTCCCCGGAGAACCGAGAATTGAGTTTTACACTCAACAAAATCGCCGGCTTCCATTTGCATCAACTTGTGGCATGGTGCTCTTTTTGCCTCGAGGCATCCAAGAAGAGGAGGAGTTGACTGACCTGCTTAGCACAGCACTCAAAGGTTACCTTGGATTTGGAAAAATTTAATTTAGTTACTTTCGTCAAATGTTAATTAAAGGGATAGTTGACCCTTAAAATAATTTTCTGTCATTAATTACTCACCCTCATGTTGTTCCAAACCCACCCATAAACGTTTTGTGAACCCATAAACAAATTAAGATATTTTTAATGAAATCTGAGAGCTTTCTGTCCCTTCATTACATCTATGTAACTACCAATGTCATGCATGAAAAAGTTCATAAATAAATCGTAAAACGAATCCATATGAATTGAGTTCTTTAGTCAAAATTTTCTGAAGAGACACAATCTCTTTATATGATGAACAGATTGAATTTAGGCTTTTATTCACATATAAACATTCATCAACTCACACATCAGTTGTAAACAAAAGCTCAAGCTTGTTAGCACATTGTGCGAGAACCAATGAGGTTCCTTCAAACATGCTTGAGCTTACGTTTATCATAAATTATGTGTGTTGATGAATATTTATATGTGAATACAAGGCTAAATTCAATCTGTTCATCACATAAAGCGATCGTGTTTTTTTGAAGAATATTTTGGAATAAAACGCTTAATTCATATGGATTAGTTTTACAATCTATCTATGAAGCTTCAAAGTGGTAGTTGCGTAGCTGTCAATGGAGGGGCAGAAAGTTCTCAGATTTCATCAAAAATATCTTCATTTGTGTTTTGAAGATGAACAAAGGTCTTACGGGTTTGGAACAACATGAGGGTGAGTAATTACTGACAGAATTTACATTTTTGGGCGAAATATGTCATTAAGTTCAGTGAAAATGTTTTTTTCAAAAACTTTATTTTTCTTGAATGTTAACAATGCAGATGCATAAAACACAGTTTAGAAATACACAATTAAAAGAGAACACTTCCAATGGAAAAGTGGATTTTGTACAGTTTCAACAGTTGGTGATCTTGCATAATTAATTAAAAGACTTTGAATTTGTTTGTTTTACTCTGAAAATAAACATTCCAAAAATAAGAGGAAATGTTGCATCATCTGTTTTATTTCATTACACTATTGCAGAATCCAAATAAGAAATGATATTTTCAGTCCTTGGTCATGTATTTCGAGACAAATATATAGACTGTAGTTCAGTTATATTTTAAAAATGAGTGCAGCATTGTTTCTCAAAATCATTGTGAAATGCAAAGATCTAAATATAATGTTGTAAATAAAAATACTTAAGAAATCTAGGTTTATATGAGTAGAGCACCCAAAATTAATACTTGGTCAATACTTGCTCAATCTTAAAAAGAATGACTGGTGTAGAAAGAAATTATGAAATGATCTGTATTGGTGGCCAAAAGTAAAAAAAAAAAAAAAGATCTTAATGATCAAGGCTGCATTAATATAATAAATATTAATAATCAGCAAAAACAGTAATATTGTAAAAATATAACTATGTAAAATAGTTGTTTTCTATGTAAATATATTGTCTAATGTATTTTATTTTCCTCTGAATATACTCAAAGTTAAATTTTCAGCATTATTAATCCAGTCTTGTCACATTGTCCTTTGGAAATCATTCTCATATGTTGATTTGATGTACAGAAACATTTAGGATTTTTATAATGTGGAATACTGTTGTTCTGCTTAATAATTTTGTGATTCATCATATGTTCGTGATAAACCATGATACTTTTTTTCAGGAATTACTTTCAGTATTACTGTTTTATATAAACAAATGCAGCTTAAGTGACCATAAGAAAAAACATTACAAATCTTAAATATTCCAAACATTTGTTCCAGTGTATGTGTAATCTATATGGGTTGAGGAATATTTCCAAGGAAGTTAATAACTTGCTCCAAAAGATCAGTTCCTAAATCATCATGTCTTCCACCAAGAGGGTTGACCTGCTGCACAAGTTGTCCCATTACTCCTGCTTGAATGTTAAAGTGGTTGGCAGGAACCTCAACAGATTCTGGCCAGTGGAAAATTGTGTGAAAAGCTTGGGGTGTAACTTCTTCTGAAGCTGGAGGGATGTTTACATCTGCAACAGGCTCCTCATCTGCTCCAAGGATTCCACGTATCCCTGTCTGGTTTCGAGTTAGCTGTGAGAGACATCCTCGAATGAAGAGTTGATGGGGAGACATGTACCGTTCAGTTCTCAGCTTGTGGTGGTTCCATTGATGAATGAACATTTGGAGATCCCTGTTGATTCGAGGTATATACACATAATGTAATGCCCAAAGGTGCATTTCATTGGTACTGTCAATTTTACCTTCACTTTCCAAAAGCATGAATAAGGCATAGTAAGTATTGGAGATGCCGCACCAAACGTCACGCCACAATCTCTCAATTCTCTTCCGATTGTTGGAAGAAGCATTTAAGAATACAACAAGCTTGCTGTACCCGTCAATCTCACCATGTATGACAATCCTCCACCTAAAAAAATAAAAAGTAATAATTATGTAAAAGTATTTAAGGTACACTGAAACCTGATCAATTTACGTAATATTTATTCTGGTAGTCATCCCTAAAGATCTAAAGCTAAGTATACAGAAGGTGATGGAAATTAATTTTACTGGATTTATTTGTATTTGGCAGAAACCATCTCGAGTGCCATCAATAATATTGACATTTCATTGAAACCCAAGTAAAATGTTTAAAAAAAAAAGTTTGTTTTAGCAGTTTTCCACTGTCTATTTTTTACATTAAATAAAAATAATAGTAGGACCATTTACCTGATTAACGTATGATTACCGTCCAAATGCCATAAGGAATATGGCCCGGCAACCTGATAGACTCTTCTGTGCAGTCTACGTGTGGTGACTCTCTGGGCTGCTCCCACTGGATTAGTCCTGATTAAACTTTGTCGGACCCTGTGCCGCTGCACTACAAAACCCTGACCAGCCAGACGTGCCCAGACTGATTCTGCTCCAAGTTCATCATTTCCTCCAACTAATTCTCTAACTCTGTTATCAAGGTCAGAGTCAGACAGATCAGTGTATCTGTCTCTAAGTGAAATTCTGTATTCCCTGTTGATAGAAAAGAGCAAAAGTGAGACTCTAAATATTGTTTATAATCAGTCAATCAATCAATCAATTCATTAACTTTAGGGTTTATCCCTATCACTTTATAGTTTATATAATAAATATTTTCTGCTCAGTACTGAACACAGTTGATGTTTAAAACTTTTTCAAAATCTTTGTTGAAATAGGGGTTATGTGGGTTTGACACTTTAAGATGGAACATTGAAGCATATAGTCACGGTGAGAACAATGTTTTTGAGTAGTTCAGAGTCAGACTCATTTATCCATGTGCTATACCGCATATGCTTTGTAGGCTCATGGGACAGCTGGGACCTATCTTAGCATCTCAGGCCATAGGCGGGAGAAACACCCTGGACATTAATTTTGAACCTGCAATTGCCCCAAGCAGCATGTCTTTGGATTGTGGGGGAAACTGGAGGACCCAGAGGAAACCCACACTGACAAAGGTGATAGCGCTACCCACTGAGCCATCATGCTTATGTGCAACTTAAATAACAAGTACATTCAAATCTAGATTTTTAGGTGATACTGTACATAAAATTAACCATGAATTTTGCATTCAAATTTAAGATGCATTACTGAGAATCAGATTGTCATGTTAAATTTTTATTCATTCATATATATATATATATATATATATATATATATACATATATATATATATATATATATATATATATATATATATTACTGTCAGGACATTATAAAACAAAGTGCTTTGGAAAACTGCAAACTGAACAATGTAACCTAAAGTTAAATTACATTTTATTAGCTATCCATTAAACATCCACTGGTATTGTAAGAGGACATTTTTCTTTACCATGTAATGATTTCAAATTGCATTAAGTCAGCCATAGATCGTGCTTTCTTATCATATAATGCATTTTGGACATACCGTAATATCACAAGATTCAAATATTCATTGTGATTAGAAGAAGCCAGCTGCACGCAGTCTGAAAATGTTCGTTGGCAGTTTGCTAAAAAATTTCTAAGAGCCATGGTTATGGCTGTTGACTTTTGAATCTGTAGAACGACCGCAGGACTTTAAAAAGGGCATGACAAATTATGACATAAGGCTGACACCACATGCAACGTACCAATGCATCATCCTTTGCGAACAATTATAACATCTGATGTTTGCATACGTGCATACCAGTATACCTTACGACTATGTCGGTTGATGTATGCAATGTCGCTGTGTTGTCCATTCGTACCAGCACATGCTTGCCTCGTAAGAGACAAGGTGTTCAAGGCAAAGTTCAAGGCAAGGTTCACTGCTAACAACTCTAGGCAATTGATGTGCCACTGCAGCTGTGGGCTCGTCCAAACCCCTGAGACTGCATGCCCATTGTACGTGAACCCCCAGCCAGTGGTGGAGGCATCCGTGTAAACCACAGCATGCCTGGAAATCTGCTTTAGGGGCACCCCTACCTATAGAAACACAAGATATGACCACGGGGTGAGGTTTTGGTGATAGGCCGGTGTAACTTGGACCCGGTGAGTGCCGCACTTCCACGCCCACTTCGGGACTCAGCCATAAAGCCAGTGCTGGTGTGGTCTCATATTTAACAGGCTGAGCACTGTAAGTGCCGCCACGGCCAGCACATGCCACAGGAGCCTCTGAAAAATCTTCAGTGGGACCGCTGTCCTGCCCTTGAACGTATTCAAGCAGGCTAGCACCGACCGCACACGTTCCTCTGTGAGGTGTGCTGTCTGTTCGACCGAATCCAACTCCATACCGAAAAAGAGATCCTCTGCCTCGGTGAGAGTTTGCTCTTTTCCCAGTTGACCCAAAGGCCCAACAGGCTCAGGTGCTGGAGCACCAAAAACCTGTGCTCGCACAACTGATCCCGAGATTGTGCTAGTATCAACCAATCGTCTAGATAGTTGAGAATGCAAACACCCTGTTCTCTGAGGGGAACAAGAGCCGCCTCTGTGACTTTCAAAGCTCTCAACTGTGTCGCCGTAGAGGCCGGTCTAGGACACACGGGCATTGAGAAACCGGACCTTGTCGGTGTCCCTCATGTCTGCCTTAGCCTGAAATGGTGCTCCTGGACCATTAATTTGTACATCGCACTACCCAGCGAACTAGTGGTGACCTTCGTCACTCGAAGTGCCAGGTCAGTGGCCATTCGGAGTTCTTCCAGAACCACTGGATCGTGACCACCATCATGCAGGTCCTTCAGTGCCTGAGTCTGGTGCACCTGCAATAACGTCATGCCATGTAAAGCAGAAGCAGCTTCCCCGCAAGCTGCATAGGCACCGCTGGTTAGACCCAAAGAATTCCTACATGCCCGGGAAGGCAGTACTGGGTCTCCACGCCAGGAGGAGGTGGACTTAGGACACAATTTCATTGCTACTGCATGCTCAACCAGCGGAATTGCCAAATACCTCTTCGCTGGATGGCTCAGTGGAGGATTCTACTCGAGCCTTCCATCTCGGCAGCCTGAGAAAGCATAGCTGCCATCAACTGATGGTCCCCAGAGGGTTGGTTCCCTGCGAGGTTTGTCACCACTGTAATCCTCAAACCCCCGGTGCAACTGCCAGAAGTGGTTCTCGTCTGTCGGCCACCAGAATGAGCCCAAGATCGCGGCAGATTTGCTCTTTAGGAAATGCTCTTTTAGTGCTTAGGTGCACAGGACACAGGAATGACCGCCGCTTAAGCGCCGTCTCGCAAACACGAAGCTTCCGAAAGCATGCTGAACTCGTAGTTCACATCAGACACAGTTGAGCAGAATGATACTAACGCTCGGCTCCAAAGCAAAAAGCTGGTATGCATTGCACACAACTATATATATATACTTGCCACTATATCTTCTAAAATATTAAATGCGGAAGTGGTGGTTATGTTATTGTTATGGATCACGATTACTCTTTGGCGAGTATTGAAGTGCCAGTAAAACTTAAGCGTACATATTCGGATACACGCAGACTGTGTGACAAACGGAGGAATAAACCCAGGATAAATATCGGCCAAGCGCAGAGGTGGGAAGCCCAGGGGCCAAAGAGTAAAAGTCCTGCCAGATTTTTGTTCCACCCATGAACTCACCAGCCGATTTCACCAGAGGAGGAACCAAGTCATTTCTTCCAAGTCACAAACGATTCTCAAGTTAAATCCCAAGTCCTCAAAGAGTTAAAGTTAATGAGATAATTAAGTGACTATTGATTGTGCATTAGTGATGAACACCTGCTGTTATTGAGAATTACGGAGGATCAGATGTTGATGTTTTATTGGTTAAAATGATGCCACTATCATGGAGATAATGGAGATAAGTGTTTGGTTTAATTGTGCTCTTGACCCTTGACTTGTGCTAGATTTCTCTCTGTGGCTCTGCATGTGGTGTTGTGGAGAAGACAGAACTGTGACATATGATGAACATATAGTCACAATGAGCTGGTTTAACTATATTTCAAATGCTTTTGTCTTCTTTCTTATCACATGTCTAGGTTTTGAATAATTCCAGTGAAACTCTAGCATGCACATGCGCACACACACACAAAAAAACATTGCTCTAATATTTACTAGTGATGGCCGATTCGTGAACGAATCTTTCAATTTAACCGGTTCTTCTTAGTGAACCGGTTGAACCAGTTCACCAAATCGAACTGAATCGTTTGAAACGGTTCACGTCTCCAATAAGCATAAATCCACAAACTACTTGCTGTTAACTTTTTTCACGTGACTGACACTCCCTCTGAGTCATAATAAACCAATATCCCGGGGTAATCCATTTACTCAAACAGTACACTGAATGAAATGCTGTGAAGACCGAACTGAAGATGAACACCGAGCCGGGCCAGATAATGAACAACCACGCCCACTGCTGGAGCAGTTCTCGTTCTCGAGTCAACCGGTTGCTTCCCAGCCGGCATTTCAACGTTGAAACAACGTCAGGTACCATGGTTGAATCAACGTTGAAAAACCTTTCGATTTTGCAAATTGGATCAACGTTGAAATCACGACGTTGATTCACCGTTGAAATCGTGACGTTGATGTACGGTTGAAATCACAACGCTGATTCACTGTTGAAATCCCGACGTTGAATCAACGTTGAATAACCTTTCGATTTTGCAAATTGGATCAACGTTGAAATCACGACGTGGATTCACCGTTGAAATCGCGACGCTGTTTCACCGTCTTACCTGCATTATGGGTGAATGAGGGTCGTGCTGCAGCCCTGGGATGAAAGCTGAATGAGGTGTTGATTTTGAAAAGTTAATCAGCGTTGATAACACGACGTTGTTTCCCCGTCGTACCTCGTATATAAATACACCTAGATCCTAGTTGGCATTTAGATCAACATGGTACAGGCAAGGCTAAAAATCTAATGACTGGCAGCAATGGCTTTACAAACAACTTCAATAAACTACCACATGCTCAAAATTGTCAAACAGCAGTTAAATTTTGGAAACATACTGTATAAAACAGATGAAAATAATCCCACACTTTATTATGCAGAGTATGCATGGAGGTAATGCTAAAAACATGTAGTAGAACAATCCAAATACAATAATATTTAAAGGTTTTTGTAAAATAATTCGGCACAAAAATGCATATTTTTTTCAGCACTTACAAGACAAACCCTTGTCCCTTTATGACTGAAACCAGTGGATCTTTTATTTTGGTGGAAAACTACAGTTTCTGTCAAAAACATGTTTTAGTAATGTGTCTCATTACAAGAGTTGTGTACATTTGTGCAGTGAAAATGTGTTGAACAGTTTGAGAAGGGAACCTTCCACCAGTTGATTTCTAATGGGAACCCCCCCGGACTGTGTCTTCTTTAGCGTGGGGAATGCAGAATGAGATTTCTACTGCAGGGCATTCTAAAATGTTAGAACCAGCAGCCTTAGTGTATACAGTGTGGTTGTGCTTCGGGTGATCCTTGAAAGAGTCCCAGCGCTAGGTCCTTTCTGACGCCGTCCCCTCCACTCTCTCCCACTTGTGCACTTTCTGTACCGTCCTGTATAAACATTTACATTTAATCATTTAACAGACGATTTTATCCAAAGCGACTTACAAATGAGAAGAACAGAAGCAGTCAGGTGTACAAGCGAACAACAACAGTATACAAGTGCCATGACAAGTCTCAGTTAGTCTAGTACAGAACGCATAGCCTTTTTTTTTTTATATGAAAGACAAGAAAAGAAGGAAAAGTGCTAGCATTAGTTGGTTAAGTTTATTTTGAACCTCTTTGGGATGGCACCACAAGGCGTCGTTCACTTGCAGAGGGCAAACTTCTGGAGGGAACATAAGATTTAACCAGTTTGTTTAGGTATGTCCACAATGTTTCACAATAACTTTGATATTGTGAAATATATTTAACTGAAAACTGAATGCAAAATAAATCACACAATATTTTCACTTTACAGTTCAGTAACAGTGAGGTTGGAAACAAAGTGGACAACACTATTCATTAAACACTTATTTAATGTATTCAGATGAAAATTTACAATATTAACAAATTATTCACAAGCAGTGTTTTCAGAGCCCCCAGTTACACTGTTTTAATCAAAACACTAGTGATACAGTGTAGTAAAACAAATAAAATCTAATTCAGTAAATTTTTAATAAACTAAGTACAATCAAAACCTATCACAAAAGCTCAAAGCATCTCTAGCAGAAGTGACAGTGCAATGTAGCAGATGAAAAATTTCTTACCAATGTTTCAAGAACAAGCTGGATCCTGGATGACTCTACAAGGGGAAAGAAGAAATGGTTTACTGAAAAGTTCTTAAAAAGCAGGATTTCATATTATACCATTTCTTTAAACCACTGGTTCTCAAACTTTTTATACCAAGTACCACTTCAGAAAATATTTGTTATTAAATATTAAGTTGCACCATAATGACCAACATTACATTTCAGCAGCGTAGTAGGCCAAACTATTCAGCTACAGGTCTACAGTTAAAAAATGAGGCAGTTTTATTCTAATAAGAATATTTATTGTTGTCAGACACTTTACCATGTTTGAACATTAACACTACAACTGTGCTTACATACACAGGTAAATAAAAAAAAAGTTTAAATTAAAATGTAATTTTAAATGTAATTATGTAACAAAAGTTACAAAACTGTACTGTACTTTAACTGTAACATACTTAAATGTGCAAAAAAAAAAAACTTACTCAAAGATTAAGTTAAAATGTATTAACATTAATTAGTTTAATTTAGTGATTCACCTGCATAACAACTAGAGGGGGCCTGACACTTTGAGAACCATGGCTTTAAACAATCCTTTTATTTATTTATTCATTTTCATTATATTATATTATTTAAATACCGACATTTGCACTTATATGTTTCAGAAAACACTTTGAAACTATTAAAAGAATAAAAAAATATATAACACACCTAATGCATGGGATTCATATCAGGAAAATATGGGAAAATCTCTAAACCATCTCTAAATCTCTCTTACCAGCAACCCTGCTAACACACGACGTAACAGTTACGTAACGTACTGGTAATTTTTGGTAATTCCATGACTTACCAATTGACAACGTAACTACGACGTCGCATGCCCGTAATTTTATTACCATCACATTACCAACTCACAACGTCGTCGGTCAGTACGTCCTTCCAACGTGACCAGATAACCAAGAACGTCCCAGATAGGTCCTCTATTGGTAATATATTGGTAACTTCATGACTTACTGGCAACGTAACTACAACGTCGTATGCACGTAATATCATTACCATATATTTTTTTTACGTTCTTTATATGCTCTCTGAGTATAGAGCCATTTAAAAAGTGTAATTAAACTTCAGACTCAAGATTAAACGTTCCTTAAAGATAAAATATGTTTCTTTTCACCAAGTCAGAATATGGACATGCTTTTAATATATAGTGACGTGACATACAGGCGCGCGCTTCCGCAACTGACGCACCGCGCGCACAGTATTGACAAGAAAAGAGTTGTGAAACTTTCTATCTCGTAAGGAGTTATGAACGTGAAATAGTGACACAGACTGGCTACACCATGCATCTCATCTGCAGCAGAGATTGTTGTATCAGAAGGACAGCGCGTTTGTTTGACGCACTTTTCACTTCAACTGTGTCTGACAGGAGAATTAGCTTTCTGAGGTGAGTTTTACAATTTATAATAAATAAGTTGGTTGATAAAATGTATAAAACAAAGTTAAAACAAAAGTCTAACGTCGCTAAAACCTTTTTTTATTATTTTATTGTTTTTATTAGCCTTCTAGCCGTTGAGTTACCATGGCAACCGCGTACACATCAGCTGCTGGAGAGGAGAGGAAAGTCAGTCTGGTTATTAATAAGTGGAGCTGGTGATGCTGTTTGTGGGGTTGTTTAATCAGATCTTGAGAGATTTCATGTATTTTATTTCAGTTGATTTCATCTAAGTCTGTGTCTGACGTCAGTTGTAGTAGTTCTTGTGTTTCTCTTTTCTTCAGTGATTCTGTTTGTTAACAGCAGCTGTTCATCACTAATTCTCAATCAGCAATTAGTTAATCACTTAATTATTTGAATGCAAAGTTTTAAAACTTACAGGGTTTAAATCAAGGCAATCTGTTTACTCAAACGGTTTGAGTTAAGTTTACTTGTCAGGTTTTACAGTGTATTGATAAAAAAAATTGTACAGTGATTTCAGGAGTGTCTTAAAAACCCTCTAAAACAGAGGAGAAGTTCCAAGAAAATGTCTAACGGGAGCTGCTGACAGAGATAGAAAACACAGGTGATGCTACAAAGCTTATTAAATAACTTCATATTTATTTTTTACAATATATCATCATGCATCTGTAAAATCTAAACATGTGAATTCTGGTATCTAAAGATTTTTGTATGTTTTCCATATTGCTATTTTTCTTTTCTGCATTTCCCCTATTCTCTAGTTTGTTTATTTCTAATAAGGAGCTGGAGGCCGTGAAGATACAGATCCATGATATTGTGGAGAAGCAGGCCCAGCTGAGCGAGTGGAGAGCTGTGCTGGAAATATTCAGGGGTTGATGCTCATAAGTCCAGGGTAAGTATACAGCTAACCCTCCTACCACCTTTACTCTGTGTGGTTCTCTGCAAAGGCCCGGTGTACCCAGGATGCGATCTTCCCAGATGTCCTTCACCCTATTTCATAGTGTAAGACATGATCCAGGCCCTGGGCGACGACCTCTCTCCATCCGCCGCCTCCGGTCTTCAGGATCTCCACCAGAACCCGATTCGCTCCACTTCGCGAGACAGAACAAAACGCTGTGATCATCAGAGACTCCATCGTCCGGCACGTTTGCGCTATGTTAGCTGAAGGTAAAGTCCACACTGACTACTTCCCTGGTGCTCATGTTCTTGATATTTCTGCACAGATTCCCGTGACCCTGAAGAGTGAGGTGGGCATCAGAGCGGACGGAGACACTGAAGAGCGACTTCAGGAGCCTGATCAAGACGGTGCGCAGCATATCGCCTGCATGATGATCATCGTGTCAGGACCACTTCCCACGTATAGATGAGGACATGAAAGGTTCAGCAGACTTTTTGCTTTAAACGAATGGTTATAGTCATGGTGTAAAGAACAGAAACTGCCTTTTGTTAATAATTGGAATCTTTTCTGGGAGCTAGGCTTTTTAGATCTCCTGTTGGACAACATCTCCAGGACACTTCGCTCCATATGACTAGTAAGCCAATTCTCAAATAACTGTTATGATGAATTTTGTTCTACACGCTCAAATAGAAGTACTACTACAATAAAGATTGTGCTTGTTCCAGTGTTAATTTTGACAGGTATTTTTGATTTAGCATTAGTCTAAACTCCACCAAACTACTGTTATAAGCATGAGCCCTGTCAGACTGGTCGTGGCGGAGGTGTTGCAACAATATATAGTGATATTCTCAATGTTACCCAGAAAACAGGATACAGGTTTAACTCTTTCGAAATACTTCTGCTTAATTTTAGACTGTCAGACATGCAAAAGAAATCTAATGTATCTCTTGCTCTGGCTACTAGGGGTGTGATGAGACACTTATCCCACAAGATGAGACGAGACACGAGACTGGGTTCATGAGAGCGAGACGATATATATATATATATATTTTTTAAGAAATCCTCAATGATAAAATAAATATTTCATTTTTCTCTACTCCTTTTTCGTAGTACATACATTTTCACATCAATTTATTAAACATTAAAAAAAAAAAAACATATTTAGGGCCCTAATTTTTTCCCCAGCATATTATTTTTTATTATTATTGTTAACAAATTCTGTATTTTAGCATGTCTAACTATTTGAATGCATAACACAACTTAATTTATTCATTTTATTTTTTCTTAAAGGTAGCCTTACTGACATAGATATCATACCTCAAAGTGTAATTACTGACCACTTCCTTGTATCGTGCATGCTGCATATTAGTGATATTAACTATATTTCCAAAATGAGCATTATGAGTTTAAGAGCCTTACATTACATTTATAACAATCATTGTTAATGTTTGAATTGTATTTCAGGGCAGTTTGTGAAAAGAGATAATCAAGAGAAGTCAGTTCCAGATCCACCCTCCACACCAGACCTCTCTCTCACGAGGATTGCTGTCTACTAGCATATTGTGTTCTTCAGCTCTTCAGACTTCGGTGGATGCAGATATTACTCAGGGACATGAACACTAGAATATTGCAAGAATAGAGAAAGTAAGAATTACTTAAGATTTTAGAATTTAATGTTAATTGCTTAAACATATACAGTATTGTTCAAAATAATAGCAGTACAATGTGACTAACCAGAATAATCAAGGTTTTTAGTATATTTTTTATTGCTTTGTGGCAAACGAGTTACCAGTAGGTTCAGTAGATTGTCAGAAAACAAACAAGACCCAGCATTCATGATATGCACGCTCTTAAGGCTGTGCAATTGGGCAATTAGTTGAAAGGGGTGTGTTCAAAAAAATAGCAGTGTCTACCTTTGACTGTACAAACTCAAAACTATTTTGTACAAACATTTTTTTTTTCTGGGATTTAGCAATCCTGTGAATCACTAAACTAATATTTAGTTGTATGACCACAGTTTTTTAAAACTGCTTGACATCTGTGTGGCATGGAGTCAACCAACTTGTGGCACCTCTCAGCTGTTATTCCACTCCATGATTCTTTAACAACATTCCACAATTCATTCACATTTCTTGGTTTTGCTTCAGAAACAGCATTTTTGATATCACCCCACAAGTTCTCAATTGGATTAAGGTCTGGAGATTGGGCTGGCCACTCCATAACATTAATTTTGTTGGTTTGGAACCAAGACTTTGCCTGTTTACTAGTATGTTTTGGGTCATTGTCTTGTTGAAACAACCATTTCAAGGGCATGTCCTCTTCAGCATAGGGCAACATGACCTCTTCAAGTATTTTAACATATGCAAACTGATCCATGATCCCTGGTATGCGATAAATAGGCCCAACACCATAGTAGGAGAAACATGCCCATATCATGATGCTTTCACCTCCATGCTTCACTGTCTTCACTGTGTACTGTGGCTTGAATTCAGAGTTTGGGGGTCGTCTCACAAACTGCCTGTGGCCCTTGGACCCAAAAAGAACAATTTTACTCTCATCAGTCCACAAAATGTTCCTCCATTTCTCTTTAGGCCAGTTGATGTGTTCTTTGGCAAATTGTAACCTCTTCTGCACATGCCTTTTTTTTAACAGAGGGACTTTGCGGGGGATTCTTGAAAATAGATTAGCTTCACACAGACGTCTTCTAACTGTCACAGTACTTACAGGTAACTCCAGACTGTCTTTGATCATCCTGGAGGTGATCATTGGCTGAGCCTTTGCCATTCTGGTTATTCTTCTATCCATTTTGATGGTTGTCTTCCGTTTTCTTCCACGTCTCTCTGGTTTTGCTCTCCATTTTAAGGCATTGGAGATCATTTTAGCTGAACAGCCTATCATTTTTTGCACCTCTTTATAGGTTTTCCCCTCTCTAATCAACTTTTTAATCAAAGTACGCTGTTCTTCTGAACAATGTCTTGAACGACCCATTTTCCTCAGCTTTCAAATGCATGTTCAACAAGTGTTGGCTTCATCCTTAAATAGGGGCCACCTGATTCACACCTGTTTCTTCACAAAATTGATGACCTCAGTGATTGAATGCCACACTGCTATTTTTTTGAACACACCCCTTTCAACTAATTCAACTAATTGCCCAATTGCACAGCCTTAAGAGCGTGCATATCATGAATGCTGGGTCTCATTTGTTTTCTGACAATCTACTGAACCTACTGGTAACTTGTTTGCCACGTAGCAATAAAAAAATATACGAAAAACCTTGATTATTCTGGTTAGTCACATTGTACTGCTATTATTTTGAACAATACTGTATATATTTAGATATATTTTTGTGGCAGTGTGAACTGGCCATAATGCTGTATGATAGGTGTGAGATTCATTAAACTTGATTTGCTATAATACATCTGTTCATAAGCTATAGCATATTATTTTCAATGAATTATTTGTAGTGGTTTGGTTAAGGGTGTGATTAGCTGAAGATTATTGTGGGATCTTGTGATTAGTTGATGAATGTGTGCATTGTTAATGATAATATTTAAATGCAATGTACTGAGTGCTTACTAAGACTTGCATGTTGTGCATAATGTTTTGACCCTGGATGCTTACAGAAGGGTATAGATATTTCAATATATGGAAATGTATTTATTATTAATATATCTCAATCTATGTGCTTCTGTATGGGCTGAATGCTTTCATTCATATTTCGCTGTATATCCTGTTTTTATTAATAATCTGGGTGTATTACTGTTCATATTTGCTTGTTAATAAATTAACTGAATTCATTTTGAGTATTCATCATTCACAGCTGCTGAAACATCCTTTAAATTAGTTTGGGCATATGAGGACATAAATTAGGTTCAAGTGCTGCATGTCCGCCCATAGAATAATTATTAAAAAAAATGACCAACTGATTACCAGCACACGACCACCGATCCGCGACGTTGCCACGACGTCGCAGTTACTTACTGGCAACGTCACAAAGTTACGTTGTGGCGACGTATACGCACCTTTCACTTTTCCGGTTGCCACGACGTAACTAGTTACGTCGCCACGACGAAACTTTGGTCACCAGATTACGTCGCAGTTACGTAACAGTTACGTAATGTTGTTAGCAGGGAACACATTAGGTGAGCACCTAACTTGATCAGCTGTGATAAAGCAATGCAAAAATAGACACACGGGTATTTATTCATCTGCAGATTACATGTCCTTTAAACTACCCATTTGTAAACTCTGGTAATACTTTACTATTTTCAAAAGATAATAAAGATAACGTTAGCGATTTTCTTACCTCATTTTGCCAGGATGTTTTCAGGACCTCGCAGAACACCTGACCCTTCTTGTGTTCACAGTTTTTGTTCTCCATTGACATGTCACGACTCAAATTCGCTCAAAATAAATAAAAAATGTACAGGCAAATATGAAAAAATTCGGGACCGATAGAGCAGTCAGTTATAAGGAGCAGCAGCTCACAGTAGCCGCCTCACTCACAGAAAGACGACAAAAACGGTCATATTTTTAAATGTAGAAAGGCGCGAACCGATTCATTGTCCAGTTTCCTGAATGACAGCCAGATTAACCAATCATGATAGAAGTAATAAAATACAACTACCAATGGGAGTTGTTTCAGTGTGATAAAGCAGCGAAATGTATATCGTTTTATTGTTGTTAATGATGATAATATTTAACATATACCTTTAGATTTTAGAATAGGTATCATGACTAAAATATTTTAAAATGCTATTAAAATAATTAATTAATTTAAATAATTTAATATAAATAATTTAAAAGCTTGTTAACCTTTAACTACCATTTAGCATTAAACATTTTTAACGTTGTTTCATTAAAACAACTGACCTTATTTCAGCCATATTTCAATGTTGAAAGTTGGTCATGTGCTGGAAGTTTTTCAACAGTTCATCTTTAAACGTTGAATCAACGTTGTTTCAATGTTGAAACCACAACTGACCTTATTTCAACCATATTTCAACATTGAAAGTTGGTCATGTGCTGGATGTTTTTCAACCATTCAGCTTTAAACGTTGAATCAACGTTGTTTCAACGTTGAAACCACAACTGACCTTATTTCAACCATATTTCAACATTGAAAGTTGGTCATGTGCTGGATGTTTTTCAACCATTCAGCTTTAAACGTTGAATCAACGTTGTTTCAACGTTGAAACCACAACTGACCTTATTTCAACCATATTTCAACGTTGAAGGTCGGTCATGTGCCGGCTGGGTTCGGTTTTCGGATCACCAGTACACTCAACCGAGAATCGTTTCTGTCGGACGCGTCCGATTTGAGAACTGATGAGCTGATTCTCGTTCTCGAGTCAAGAACCGGTTGCATCGGTTTTCGGATCACCAGTACACTCAACCGAGAATCGTTTCTGTCGGACGCGTCCGAATTGAGAACCGATGAACTGATGATATTGCGCATGCGTGTAATTTTGTAAGTATTTTGTTAAACATCGGAAAGTGTGATAAAATAACTATATTTTATTTTGATTTTTTTTATAATTTTTTTTTTTAGATTCATGTTTCCAATCTGTATATAATGTATAGGCCAAATGGGTTTTCAGGGAAGTTGGACAATAATTAAGACTCTAAAGACTCTTATGTTTAATAGGAATAAGGGATGATTTATGAGATATCTGTACTGTATTTATAGTTGATGACATTCACAAATTGAGTTTGTAGTAAACAGAACATGAACACGAGTAGAGCAGCTGATAACACTGAACTGCAGCACGTGCCGGTTAGAGCGATTCTCGTTCTCGAGTCAAGAACCGGTTGTATCGGTTCTCGGATCATCAGTACACTCAACCGAGAATCGTTTCTGTCGGACGCGTCCGAATTGAGAACCGATGAACTGATGATACTGCGCATGCGCGATTCAGCGTGAAGCCAACTGACTCACAGCATGTCTGAACCGAAGGGATTCTTTTGGCGATTGATTCTGAATCTGTACTAGTAATGTTATGACCGCGGGTATTTCGAGGGCTTGGATGAAGGGCAATCTGGCGAAACGTAAGTTCATTTAATAACAAATACATCGCAATGGATTATGTTTATTAAGTGGATCGTGGTTTGTGCGCTGATGACACCTAATTTATTTACTTTATATCTTCAAGACTTAAATCCTCATATGCACATTATTGCTGTTACTGTATTTAGGTGTTGTTGCAAAACTCAAATGTAAACTTTTCATGATTATGAGGTTTTAACTGACTAAAGTTATGATTACTGACTTTATATATTTGAATGTTTGATAGATGTGACGCCATTACGTCATCGCCAATGACGTCATTACGTCGAGCGTGAAAGAACCGATGAACCGGTTTTTTCAACCGGTTTATTGAATCGAACCGTCCGAAAGAACCGGTTCGCGGGAAAAGAATCGAACTTCCCATCACTAATATTTACATGGTATGGGTTTTTTATTTGTAACACATATAGAAGTTTGAACTCCGGTGCTTTTTAGACACACACACATATATCAAGAACCAGCATATGAATCTCTACAATGGTGACAATCAACAAAATGCTTCATGTTGCAATACATGAATTACTCCCATAATGCACTGCAGTATGAATAATAATTTTCACCACTGTTGAGGATCACATGATAAATGTTCATGGCTAAATGACTAAATCAAAAAGTTTTTTCTTCTTAATATTGAAGTGTTATAAAGCATTATATGGTGGCATTTGCATAATGAGATTTCTCTCTTTTTTGTGAAAGTGACATACAGTTAAGTGTGGTGACCCGTACTCAGAAATCATATTCTGTATTTAACCCATCCAAAGTGGACAGGGCAGTGAATTCAAGGCAGTTCTCTCTAACAATTAAGCCACAAACTCTTCTCATATAATCAAGAAATTTAATCAAGATCATACAGTCATCAAAAGCATAAGTCACCTGCTAGATCAAGAGTTGTATCAGCATTGCACAAATGTTTGCTGCAAAACAATAATGCAATTGTATAGAAGCAATTTTTTTTTTTTTCAATTGATTTCATCCAAGGCTGTGCTTAAAGTCAGTTGTAGTTCTTGTGTTTCTCTTTTCTTCAGTGATGTTGATTAAATTAAAAATCAAATTTTGATTTATTTGACTTATTTTGTGACTTATTTGATTGATGCAACAATCAAAATTATCCCATGCCGAGGACCCGGGTTCGAGCCCCACTCGGAGCGTCAGAGAGGACCCGGGAGAGAGGGGTATTATAATCAAAAATTTTTCATCAATTATCATTGTTACCAAAAATATAAGCCATATAATTTTTTGTTTTGTTTTACTTCTTTCTTTTCCTCCCAGACTGAGAGTTCCTTTTTTTATTATTATAAATTGGGCAACCCCATAGGTGGCGATGTACGCGCGCGAGTCGCCAATGAGCCAAGGGATGAAGAAGTCCTCAGGGCAAGATGTGGTGGAGTGATGGTTGAGAGGTAAAGTATGAAAGGTGGAAATGTATAGATTTATGATATTATGTTTGTCATTGGTGAGATTGTTGAAAGGTTTTTAATAGTGAACTAATTTTAAACAGTTTTAACCGACCATATGTTGAAGCAACGCGTTTTGGAACCAACCGCGGTGCATGTTCAATTAGCAACAAACAAATTTGATCCCAAATCAACTGCGATACACGTCACGTTAAACGCATAGCAAAATTAAAAAAAACTAAAAATATTATTTTATGTTCTATAATTGTTAGAAATGTAAATGTATGCAATACTATAAATCCATAAAATTCCAAACTTTGTGACCTAAAGACATGCATGTGCACATTATGCAGAAAGTTTTTCGCTCAGCCTTGTGCAATATAGAGAATAATCATAATAATAATGATATTTATTGCCTTTTGCTATAAAAGTGACATTTTCTTGAACATTTCTTAATGAAGACATTGAAGGGGTAATTTAAAAATAAAAACTAGCATCCTGCATCTCTGATTGCCAGATTTCTCATAACACGCATAAATATAAAAAAAGAGACTCAAGTTATAGCTCTTAAAAAAAACCTGTGTGTGTGTGTGTGTGTGATAATGTCATATAGTTAGTTCAAAATTGCTTTGATTTATAGGGATTTAATTTAGTGACTTTACCATTTGTTTTAATGATGTTTATTTACAGTGCAATCTATTCTGCTTACCCGACTCATGCAGACTTCTGTCCTGATGTTTGGCTGTAGTCCTTCCATCATCCAGTCTATCTTACATAAAATAATACGATCAGATATACAGGTAATACAAAAACGAATAAATTACCTCATCCGTGATCATGATTCGTTTATCCAATTTAGATACATTGCTATGGTGAAAACGCATCAAGCTTCGCCTTTATTATTGTTGGAAATGCGCTCTCTTGTGGTCATTTACAAAAATCACATATTGCAGCTTTAAATATAATGTAGTAATTTTATTATAGCACTCATCAGCCTGCAGCAGCCAAGATTATGTTCCTGGAAACAACACAGAGACAATACAGCATAAACAAGCTATACAACCAACTATAGTACACACCAAATTACAAAAACATTATTATGTGAAAGTGAATACAGTGTGTGTGTGTGTGTGTGTGTATATATAAATATATTCTGTGTAATACTTTTGAAAATGATAGGCCAATAACTTAAAACAAACATGTAATAACCCATTTAGATTAATTATAATTTATAATATGGATAACAGCATTCATTTACAATGTAACATTTATTAATTTACTCAAGCACTTAAGATATCAGTACTTTAGAACAAGGCCACAATAAACTAAATGATTAATATGTGGAACTTACCTTTATATTATCTAAAGTTCGAACACGACCAGAATGTGTGTGTCTACACATACAAAAGAAACACGTAAAAAATTACAGCGTTAACGCGAACAAACAGTGCGTGTTGACGCGGTCAAAAATCACGCGTTTCGTTTAAGGAATATTGGCACCGTCCAACATTAACACGCACAGTTTGTACGCGTAAATACGAAGTATATGTTCGGGTGTCGCGTCAGACCGCACAACAGCCAATAGCGTTGCTCTATTTAGGATTTCATTTGCATTTGTGATGCGATGGCACGTTGCTGTATGCATATCTAAACATCAGACGACATTTCTTTCCGTGAGGGATGATGTGCTGTTAGGTAAGCAAATACTTATGCAAACGTCACACGTAACATTTGTTCGTGAATGAGATTGTAATTTTACGTTGGCATATACATAGGCAAGCGTAAAACTTTAGTCAATGATGCATTTATACGTTGGCATGGGCGAGGCTAGCCCCTTTTTAAAAAGGAGCTCAGCACCCCTAAAACTTGAAGTGAGAAATTTTGTTAAATTTTTTGTTCGTCTTTTACACGGTTAAATAATGTCCAAAACATACTCCGTAGTTAAAAGTTAAGTTGGCATCCTCTTATAACACTGAGGATGATTTGAATATCATCATAACCAAGTATGTCCAAAACATAGAAGATAAATGCCATGCCTTACAACAACAGAGTTTTTTATGTCAAAATTATGTTAAACGTTCTGTGTTACCGTAAACTGGGGACAAGAAGCCACGTTTAAAAAATGTATTAACGTTACTGTATATTTGCTTGCTGCATGGTAATTTGTACTGTCACAGAACACAGAAACCATGTTTAAAACACATACATTTTATTGCATGGTTATTTCCTGGTTGTGGTCTCTGTCTCCCTCTCTCTCTTTCTCAAGCCAACATAAAGATTGCAAGTTTTACTACAACTAGTTATGTTTATGAATTACAGAATACAGACAATGGCCAGATGTGTAGCATGGTAGCAAAGTAGAGTGCGACTACTTGATCCAGAAACGGCAAATAGTATCCTGAATAGTCTGTCTGAATTCATGGATATTCTGGAAACATTGCCTCAACCGCAAGGTATGCTCTAAATAGTCAGATTGACTGTAATTTTAATATAATGTTTTGTGTTATAATTCATTTTATTCTTCTGTTAACTTTAGTTCCCCAGGCTTACAGTGCTCCATTGGTGAGGGGTTTCTCTGGTCGACCACAATATTCCATTACACAGGAGCAGTTATGTGAAATGATTTGTTCATGGCAGTACTAAATTAAAACAAATCTTCAAAATTACACTTATTTGTGTGAACATTTTTTAATATTCTGCAAGGTGTTTGTAAAGTTTTGACCACCATATCATGCAAAAATATATAATAAACCCCACACATTTATTCTTGTTTTTAATATTCTCTTCAAAGCAAGCTAAAGGTTTTGAAGCTAATGAGGGTGAAAGATGTTTATGGGCTGTTCCTCTGCTTTCTAAGTAAGTCGAAGGGTTTCTTTAATGGCCCATAACCACGACTTTAATTGTTCCATTATACACAGCCTTGTCCACATATGTGCATATTATAATGGTTTCATTGAACAAGCATGAAAAGTTGAAACCCTTTTTATTAAAGATCTGTAAAAAATTTGTATGGTTGAAAACATTTATCTAAAAATCCATCTTAAAACTTATATAAGACATGTGTCACAACCACACCTGCTACACTCCCAGGATCGGACACTTACGCCACACCCACTCGTCCCCAATCACCTGAATTCTAAACACCTGTGCATCATCACCAGCACCACATATAAAGCCACCAGTCACCATCACTCAGTGTCTGGTCTTGCACCGATCTCCTCACTTACCTGATCGACATTAATCTACCTACCTGATCTGCCTTCCCCTCTTCATCCTCATCGGAACTTCTACTACCATCGTCTTCGTCTGAGTCACCGTCTGCACCACCACTCACCTTTCTGTGTCCTCCACGTGTCAAGATTCACCTGTGTCTTAAACCTCTGATTCACATTAAATACTGTTTCACTGAATCCTCTGTGTCCTCGTCTGTGTCTGACAGAAGACCAGACCAAATGCAGAGCTCTCCAGATACAGGCGAGGACCGCACCGCGGATCCCTTCACCGAACTGGTTCACGCTGTACGGTCCTCACTACTACAACAAACTCAACTTTCTGCTCCGACTATCACCGCTACACCGCCGGTCACTTCTTCAGTTGCCCCTGCGAGTCCCTTGGCCAAACCTGCGACATACAGCGGCTCGGCGGAGGATTGCAGCGGGTTCCTACTACAGTGTTCCCTCTACCTGGAATCCAACGCTCATTTATTCACCACTGAACGCAGTCGAGTCGCATTCATCATCAACCTGCTCTCAGGTAAAGCTCTTCAATGGGCTCAATCTCTCTGGGACTCTAACTCCTCAGCTATCGGATCGGTAACGAATTTCTGTTCTCAGTTAAAATCCGTCTTTGGTCATCAAACTTCGGCCTTATCTGTCCATGATCAACTGTTTACAATTCGCCAACAGAGAGATGAATCCGTGAGTGATTATGCCGTACGCTTCCGTACACTCGCTTACATAAGCGGCTGGAATGAAACTGCCTTAATTACGGCATATCGCCACGGTTTGTGTGACAGAGTACAAGAGTTGATTGTGGTATATGAGGACTCACTGGGACTTGAGTGTCTAATCCAAAAATCCATTAGAGTTGCCCAGAGACTCACTGCCTGTCATCCGCTCACTCCCGCTGTACTTCCTCCGCCCGCTATACCATCTGTCGCTCCTCCAGCACCAGAACCCATGCAAGTAGATTCTAACCATCTATCCACATCGGAACGTCAGCGGAGGATTAACACTGGGCTGTGCCTCTACTGTGGGGGAGATGGACACCTCTTACCATCCTGTCCAGTACAACCTCCATGCCCAGCGGTGAGTACCATCCATATTCCACCTGTAACTGCTCCTTTGACTAAAACCTGGGTTACTCTAAGACATCTCCATTCTTCCGTTTCAGTACAAGCCCTCATCGACTCCGGTTCGGCGGGGAACTTCATCAACCGGCAAACATTAACTCGTCTAAGTGCCAAACGTCATCGAAGCCCCGTTGAACTCAAAATAACAACAATACAGGGAAAACCGCTGGGCAAGGGTCGTGTCCACTATTTCTCCCCCACAATCATCCTCCGCGTGGGACTCCTGCACGAGGAAAACATTACGTTTATGGTGCTGGAGGAATCCACCGCAGACATCATCCTGGGACGCCCCTGGCTAAATCAATACCAACCTCACATCCATTGGCCCACTGGTGAGATCCTGAAATGGGGACAATCCTGTCATCCTACCTGTATCACTCCCTCAACTAAAATTCCCAAGGTCATTCCTCCCGGGAAGAAGTCATCCCTACCGGTCCAGTCCACATCAGTGGAAAGCCCCGACTCTGAGGCTGATCATGTCATCCCTCCGGAATATCGGGCGTTCCAGGATGTGTTCAGTAAGCGGTTGGCAATGAAACTTCCACCTCATAGGCCATGGGACTGCGCCATCGACCTCCTGCCTGGAGCAACCCTTCCTAAAGGACGAGTCTATCCACTGTCCATCCCGGAGCAGAAGGCCATGGAGGAGTACATACAGGAAGCACTCGCTCAGGAGTTCATCCGACCATCTACTTCCCCTGCCGCTTCCAGCTTTTACTTCGTGGCCAAGAAGGACAGAGGCTTGAGCCCGTGTATCTACTATCGCCACCTCAACTCTCAAATCATCAAATTCAGCTATCCTCTTCCCCTGGTCCCAGCAGCATTAGAACAACTACGCGGAGCCAAGATCTTCACAAAACTGGACTTGAGGAGCGCCTACAACTTAATCCGCATCCGGAAGGGGGACGAGTGGAAGACTGCTTTCATTACCCCTTCCGGACACTACGAATACCGGGTCATGCCGTATGGGTTATCCAACAGTCCATCCGTCTTCCAAAATTACATGAATGAAGTCTTCAGAGAATACCTTAACCAGTTCGTAATTGTCTACATCGACATCCTCATCTACTCCACTTCCAAGGAGGAACACATCCAACATGTCACGCTCGTACTCCGAAAACTCCGGGAACACCACCTCTACCTCAAATTGGAAAAATGTGAGTTCCACACGCCCTCAGTCCAGTTCCTGGGATACATCATCGACCCACAAGGCGTGAAGATGGACCAGGGGAAGGTGGACGCCATTACACACTGGCCTCAACCTGGTTCCATTAAAGACCTCCAACGCTTCCTGGGCATTGCCAACTTCTATAGAAGATTCATCCAAGATTACAGTTTACTCAGCTCCCCTCTAACTTCTCTCCTCCGGAACCGGCCCAAGTCTCTGTCCTGGAACCCCGAAGCCACAGAAGCCTTCCACCGACTCAAGCGGGCCTTCAAGACTGCTCCGATCCTGGTCCACCCTGACCCTAAGCAACAGTTCATTGTGGAAGTGGACGCCTCATCAACCGGAGTCGGAGCAGTCCTATCCCAGCGGCAGGGGGATCCTCCAAGACTCCATCCATGCGCCTTCTTCTCGAAGAAGCTATCCCCGGCGGAGCAAAATTATGACATCGGTAACCGTGAACTACTGGCCATCAAGCTGGCTCTGGAAGAATGGCGTCATTGGCTGGAGGGAGCCCAGTTCCCTTTCGAGGTAGTAACAGACCACCGGAACCTGGAATACCTCCGTGAAGCTAAGAGACTGAATCATCGCCAAGCCAGATGGGCCCTGTTCTTCACGAGATTCAACTTCAAGGTCACTTACCGTCCTGGCTCTCAGAACAATAGAGCCGATGCCCTCTCCCGTCTTCATCAAGCAGATCCTGAACCCGAATCTCCGGAACCAATCCTCCCTCCAGCCATGATTGTAAGTCCCATCCAATGGAACATTGATCATCTGATTGAACAAGAAAACCTTCAACACCCAGCTCCGCCGGGAGGTCCAGGAGGGAAACTCTTCGTCCCCCCTCAACATCGGATTACCCTCCTGGACTTAGCTCATACCTCTCCGGGATCTGGACATCCAGGCAGGAGGCGGACCCTCTCGCTCCTTCAACAACGTTACTGGTGGCCATCGATGGCTCTGGATACCGTCCGCTACCTCAAGGGATGCTCCGTCTGCGCCATAGCAGACACCCCTAGAAGACTCCCGGAGGGTAAACTGGTGCCTCTGCCCATTCCTGAACGTCCCTGGACCCATATAGGTATAGATTTCATGACTGACCTCCCTCTCTCTCAAGGCTACACCTGTGTGCTGGTAGTGGTTGACAGGTTCTCAAAGTCATGTAAACTCATCCCTCTCAAAGGGCTTCCCACTGCATTTGAAGCAGCAGAGGCACTGTTCCACAATGTATTCCGCCACTTTGGCATTCCTGAGGACATCGTCTCCGACCGGGGTCCCCAGTTCATCTCCAGAGTCTGGTTCGCTTTCTTCCGTCTTCTAGGGGTGTCCGTCAGCCTCTCTTCCGGATACCACCCACAAACCAACGGCCAGACGGAGCGTAAGATACAGGAGCTTGGGAGGTTCCTGAGGATATACTGCCACCGTAACCAGGACTGTTGGAGCCAGTACCTACCCTGGGCCGAATACGCTCAGAACTCCCTCCAGCAATCCACCACCGGGCTCACCCCCTTCCAATGTGTCCTCGGATACCAGCCTCCGCTCTTCCCATGGTCAGGTGAGCCCTCGGAGGTCCCAGCGGTAGATCACTGGTTCCGACAGAGCGAGAGGGTCTGGGACTCGGCTCACGTGCATCTCCAGCGGGCAGTGCGGAGGCATAAGGTAGCAAGCGGACGCTCGTCGAAGACCTACACCGCAATACCAACCTGGACAGCGAGTCTGGCTCTCGACGAGGGATATCCGCCTCCGGCTGCCCTGCCGTAAGCTGAGTCCCCGATACATCGGACCATTCACCATTGAACGGCAACTGAATGAAGTGACCTATCGACTCCAGCTACCTGCACAGTACCACATCTCACCCTCATTCCATGTCTCACTCCTCAAACCCTTCACTGAACCCTTGTCTCCTCCATCCACAGAGCCTGGTTGTGATGCCGTACCTCCTCCTCCAGCCATCGAAGAAGACAACGACATCTTCCGGGTTAGAGCTATCCTCGACTCTCGACGACGGGGTCCACAATTGGAGTACCTGGTAGACTGGGAGAATTACGGCCCGGAGGAGCGTTGCTGGGTTAATCGCAACGACATCCTGGACCCCAGCCTTCTCTCTGACTTTCACCGAGACCATCCAGACCGCCCCGCTCCCCGTGGCCGAGGTAGACCCCGTCGTCGTACAAGATCCCAGCCGTCAGGAGCTCCCCGTGGAGGAGGGGGTACTGTCACAACCACACCTGCTACACTCCCAGGATCGGACACTTACGCCACACCCACTCGTCCCCAATCACCTGAATTCTAAACACCTGTGCATCATCACCAGCACCACATATAAAGCCACCAGTCACCATCACTCAGTGTCTGGTCTTGCACCGATCTCCTCACTTACCTGAACGACATTAATCTACCTACCTGATCTGCCTTCCCCTCTTCATCCTCATCGGAACTTCTACTACCATCGTCTTCGTCTGAGTCACCGTCTGCACCACCACTCACCTGAAGGAAAGTTGTGTTGTTTCTGTGTCCTCCACGTGTCAAGATTCACCTGTGTCTGAAACCTCTGATTCACATTAAATACTGTTTCACTGAATCCTCTGTGTCCTCGTCTGTGTCTGACAACATGAGTGATGTAATAGGCTATATACACATATGTATACAACATACAACACTGGATATGGCCATAGCCAGGGTTTAATAATTAGTGAGGTCCATGGTGTGGTGTCAATAATTATACATAATAGTGCCATTAAATGCCATAAATCATTCAACTTTAATAAATACAATGAATAATAAATTTAGCAAAGGCTAAATACTAAATACTGTGGCTATTGTTTTTTCAAAATGAAAGGAATAATCTCCGAGTGGGCCAGCATCAATCTGGTATGAGAGACTCTGGAATACTGCTTGACTGGAAATAATACACATATACTGTATGTATACTGTATATGCCAGATAAAAATAATCTAATAACAACAATATATTGTAACAATCACAAATTTAACAATTATATTATAACAATAAGGCAAATACAAAAGCAGAAAACAAAGCACCAGTAGCCTATGACAATTTACTAAACTTTATTCAACATTTAAACACAGACACAATCATACGACACATGAACATTACAGAATCACTACAGCAGGCGGACCACGTAAACTGTGGGGCAACCAGTCCAAGTCCAAGTGTAAATAGCAACAGTTGTGGATTCAGTAGACATTTAGATGCTATTTAAATAGTGACAGATAACATTACTACACTGAAAAAAAGCAATAAGTAAATTTACTTAATTTTTATTTGGCAAGTTTTTGCATAAGCATTTTTCAAGTAAATTTAACACATTTGTAAATTAAGTAAATCTACTTAACTAAGTTATAACTACTAGTTAATATTAAAATAATGTATTTAGCAGACACTTTTATCCAAAGCGTCTTAGAGTGCATTCAGGCTGACAATTTTCACCTATCATGTGTTCCCGGGAATCGAACCCACAACATTGCACTTGCTAATGCAATGTTCTACCACTGAGCTACAGGAACACTTCAAGATCTTGTAAAAAATAAGTGAAAATTTCACTAATAAAAAACCCGAAACAGATATTCTAGAAATTTCTAAATGTAATTTTTTTTTTTTTTTTCAAAACGGTTTTATCAAATGAGGGTAAATAAGTCTCTCACTTCTGTCCCTTTAAACCAGTTTACAGCAAAGACAGCACGAAGAACTGGATGCACATGATAAATATTCTGCAATTAAGAAAACAGACAAAAGAAATAGCACTGTAAAACCCGATAAGTAAAATTTACTCAAACCGTTTGAGTAAACAGATTGCCTTGATTTAAACCATGTAAGTTTTAAAACTTTGCATTTAAGTCATTAATTGATTAACTAAGTGCTGATTGAGAATTAGTGATGAACAGCTGCTGTTAACAAACAGAAGCCGATTAAAAACTACCATTTCTACAATTTTGCCTATAAAAGGAAGATTAGATTTTGGTCTAAAATTGCTCAAAATGGTGTTATCAAGATTGCTCTTTTTCAGAAGAGGCTTAACAACTGCAGTTTTTAAGGAGTTTGGAAATGTCCCAGAAAGAAGTGAGGTGTTCACGACTTCTAAGATCTGCTTCTAAGCAGTTAAACACACTTTTGAAAAAAGATGTGGGAAGTGTGTCAAGACAATAGGTTGACGATTTTAGGTGCTGCACTTTTAATTTTGCTATCGATTGCTTCAAAAATAGTATCTGTCTGTATAATCTGTCTGACCTCTGCATTACTTGAGGATGTGCCAATCGCCTTCCTGATATTGATGATCTTCTCAGAAAAGGAGGAAGCAAACTCATTGTATTTGCTGTCTGAAAGCATTTCACTGGGAATCTGACTTTCACTTTTGTGTTGCATTTGATATATTTGAGATCTCAATTTGACTATCAAAATTATGATTTGCAATATTTTAATTAGTTCATTATGGATTAGTTTAGTCTCAGAATCATTATGATTATCAGGCCTATTACTGAAGACATTCAGTGCTTTTTTTCCCTGCTAATTCACATCTTCCTCTAGTTCACCTGTAAATAAAACAAAATGATAATTTATATGAACACTAAACAAACATTTGTCATTCAGTTTAATCCACATGTCCATGTATGGTACCAGCTGTATGCATTAATAATTATTTTAAACGGTAACACAGTATAATAAACTTCACATTGTTTTTGTTAAAATAATGCAATTTGAAACTGTTTCTATTTGCTCTAAAATAAATTATGTGTGTATAAACAATGAATTCCTAATAGCTGTGGGTTTTCATTTATGAAGTACAGTTTAGAGACATCTCACCAACAAGATAGTGATCATGTGATGCTCTGAGCTGAAGCAGGAATCTGCACTGATTTTTTCCCTTAGGATCTATCTACATCTATTTAACTGGTTTGCTCTGACCCAAACCCTTAGTTTCAATAAAGCTAAATGAGTTTCAAGAGTTCCACATATCAGTGGTGAATAATAAATCTTTCTTTTATACCACAAGGGTCATTTTACTCACCTCAAGTTTACAGTTAGAGTCTCGTAGCACATCTCTGAGTTGCTCCTTTGAGACTCCTATGTTATTGTTCCTCAGATCAAGCTCTTTTAAAAACTGCAGTGCTTTCGTGTTTGTTAAAGACTGAGCCAGACAAGCAACATCTGTAATGCCACAGTCATTCAGACTAGAAAGAAACAGACAATAAGCCCTTTCACACATAGAGACCTTTCTGGAAAATGACCAGTAAATTGCTGTAAAGAGATCATGTGTGAACAGGATCTTTTAAAAAAATACCTGTAAAATCGTTCCGGCAATTTACTGGTTTAAGAAGTTGTAACATTACCAGTAAATTGCCGGAATTCTGCTGTGTGTGAATGCAGAAGGAAAATTACTGGTATGAACACGTATGAGTTCAGAACGCAGTGACGTAAGACCAATCATAACAATGGGATGCATTAAAGCACGGTTTATGAAAATAAAAGAAATGTCATCCAACTGGAGCGACAGTGAAATTAAAACGCTTCTCCTTTACGGGCCGATGAAGAAATTTGCCGTCATCTTAGGGGAACTGTTAGTGATTCAGTGACGTATGATAAAATAACTAACTGTTAACTGTCTCCGAGAGCAATGCATTCACAGGACAAAGTCAGGTCATCAATATTGCCTACTACTGTTTCAGCTATTAAAATATTTCAGTTTTGTATGTTTGGAGTAGTTTTTGATCGTTAAATAAGCCTAAAAGTTTTGTTTTTAAAGTAACAAGCGGCCAGCACAGAGAGTTGATCATAGCCTATGTTTGATCAATTTAGCCTTCTCAAATCACGAATAGTCTAAAATAAAATCTAAAGATATAAAACAGTTCAAACACGTTCAACCCAGATAAATGTGCACTATATCCAATATTTTGTGCAGAGAGTGCAAGATAAAGCATGCTTTTTGGGACAGGTGCCAGCGCAATCATAATTTATATAGAAAACAAACAAGCTTTCTGTCGTCTCGTCCTGAACAGGAGCAAATACAAATACGGAATAACAGTGAACAGCGCATTTTTTTAATTTACCAGGAAAGTTGTTCCGGTTATTTTATGGCAATTTACTGGTATTACTGTGTGAAAGTTGCTAATGTGTGATATTACTAGAACCAGATCACAGAACAAATCTTAATTATTTTTCACAAATACACTGTGAACTCAGACTCTTCACAATTGATTGAGCATGAATTGTTCTGGTTTAAATTAAAGTGATTTTATACATTTCAGTTCAGTATTTTAAAGTTACTGACCTCAGTTTCTCCAGTTTACAGTGTGAATCCTTCAGTATGTCACATAAGTGATTCACTCCTGTGTTTTTTATTTTATTTCCTCTCAGGTCCAGTTCTCTCAGGTGTGATGAGTTTGATTTCAGAGCTGAAGTCAGAATGTGACACTGTTCCTCTGTAATACTGCATCCACATAGACTGAAGACAGAGAGAGAAGGACAATGGATCTATGAAAAACTAAATTTAAGGATTGTGTGCGTGTGTGTGTGTGTGTGTGTGTGTGTGTGTATGTATAATGACATGGGTATGACACAGGTATTACAAGGAGAGGGTGACTTATGAGGACATAACCCATGTCCCCATTTTTCCAAAAAACAAACAAACATGTGTGTGTGTGCCACTTCAAGAGGGCAAACACACATTGCACTTCATTTATGCTTGTTCTTTATCTCTTTCAAGTTACTTTTTCTCTCTATTTACCCATTTAGTTTAGTAATTTATATTGCCATTTAATCTTCACGAATAAGTTAAAGATAGAAAGAAATCTCCCCATCTTATGGTTTTTATCATCATGACACAAATTTGTAAAATTAAATCAGTAATTTTGCAGTGCTTTTGCTTTAGTATTGTAATTTTTAATTTTTTGCTGATCAGATGAAGTCCAGCTGAAAATTAAGAAAGACACAACTAAGATTTTTCAATAAACTTCTGCTCACTTTCATCATAATTTTGTTTCCTGGAGCTCCGAATTCAGCATCACAAGTAAAAGTATGTCTCAGAATAAACTACTGCAATTTTACAATCTGTTTTCTCCCTCTACAATAACGGAGGTAATTACTGGCTTGATAACTGAAATAATTATTCTCTTGTTAAGTCAGCTGTGTAAAACTTTAAAGGGGGGGTGAAATGCTATTTCATGCATATTGAGTTTTTTACACTGTTAAAGAGTTGGATTCCCATGCTAAACATGGACAAAGTTTCAAAAATTAAGTTGTACGTTTGAAGGAGTATTTCTGTTCCAAAAATACTCCTTCCGGTTTGTCACAAGTTTCGGAAAGTTTTTTTCGAGTATGGTTCTGTGTGACGTTAGATGGAGCGGAATTTCCTTATATGGGTCCTGAGGGTAGGGCTGGGCGATATATCGAACGATATGATCATGCGCATCTAATCAGTAAAGCTGCTTCCGTGATCACCGCTAAAATCTCCATCACCTGCTTATAATTGAAGTGGCATTTAATAGACAGAGCCGTAGATCGCTGACAAGCCACGCCATATCGCGTTCATTATCGCAGATGAATCGCCTTCGATATGAACGCGATATGGCGTGGCTTGTCAGCGATCTACGGCTCCGTCTATCAGAGGTGGGACTTTCAAGTCACAAGCAAGTCTTCAAGTCATATTCAAGTCCTCAAAGGGTTAAAGCTAAAGAGATAATTAAGTGACTAATTAAATGATGATTGTGCATTAATGATGAACATCTGCTGTTAACAATCAACATCACTGAAGTAAAGAGAAACACAAGAACTACAACTGAATTTAGCCACAGCCTTCAACTGAAAAAAAAGTAAAAGAAAAAAAACACTATGTCACCATAATTGTGGTCAAGGTTTGCTTTAAGTAGTGTCTTGACCCTTTTACTAATTTAAACCAATTTGATTCAAAACAATTGCAATATTGTTTTAGCAACAAACATGTACGCATTGCTGAGTCAAACCTTGCAGTAACATCTTGTCTTATGCTCTCATGCTTTTTTTGCTTTTAACTCATGATGACTGAACATCATGAAATTGTGTTTATCTTTGGATAGTAGGCTGAAACTCAGCTATTACTGAACTGAAGTAAAAAAAAAAAATCACAATGCTTCATTGTTGAAAGACACAAAAGGAGACAATCAGTTCAGGTTTTTAGACAAACACACTTATCACACGATCCTCAACAGTGGTGACAATTTTTCATACTGCAGTGCATGACGGGAGTTTTTACTAAGGTTTTACCCAGCATGCAACATTTTGTTGATTGTCACCACTGTTGAGAGTCATATGCTGGTTCTTGATGTCTGTGTGTGTCTACAGAGTATAGTTTTTCAAATTTTGTATGCACTTAGTAGATTTAAAATTCACTTTAATTTTTTCCCCCATAGTGTAGTTTTACTGGGTTGATTATGCTTAATTTAAATAGAGCTAATGTTAATTTGATTGTAATCTGACCACCTATCACATACAGATTAATTTATTCTCTCTGCTTTACAGCACCTCATGCAATGCTACATAAAGAGATCTAACATGACAGTCAAGGGTCAAGAGCCCCACTAAAGCAAACACTGATCTCCATTATGGTTGCATCACTTTAACCAATAAAACATCAACATCTGATCCTCTGTAATTCTCAACAACAGCAGGTGTTCATCATTAATGCACAATCATCATTTAATTAGTCACTTAATTATCTCATTAACTTTAACCCTTTGAGGACTTGGATATGACTTGAAGACTTGCTTGTGACTTGAAAGTCCCACCTCTGCTGTCTATTAAACGCCACTCCAATTATAAGCAGGTGATGGAGATTTTAGCGGTGATCACGGAAGCAGCTTTACTGATTAGATGCGCATGATCATATCGTTCGATATATCGCCCAGCCCTACCTGAGGGCATGTTTGCCGGAAGAGCGCGCGCTCCCGTATAGCAGAGCAGAGAGAGGCTGTGCACAGACAATCACTGATCAGAGCGAGAGCGTCGCGAAATGTCACAAAAGGAGTTTGTTTTTGGTTGCCAGGGCAAGACAACCCTGCAAAGATTACCAAAGAAAAAACAGCATTAAGGGATCAGTGGATGGAGTTTATTTTTACAGAGCATCAACGGAGTTGTGCAAGTGTTTGTGTTTGTTCCCTGCATTTCTAAAATGCTTGTTTTACAAACAAAGCCCAGTTTGACGACGGATTTGCGTATCGTTTATTTCTTAAGGATGATGCAATACCAACGAAAAAGGGTCACGATTGTGTGTTGGAACCACAGGCGGGGAGTAAAACTGCTTAAAATATCTCTGCCTCCTTGTTAGTGCGTCCGCCTCCCATCGGAGACCCGGGTTCGAGCCCTGCTCGGAGCGAGTCCTTGCTGCTGCTGCTCTCGTTCAGTTTCAGCCTTCACAGCTGTCACAGCTTCTCAACTGGTGCTCGTGATTCTTTAGCTCCGCCCACACGTCACGCCTCCAGGCGCTCGTGTTTTTCCGGGAAAAATCGGTAGACTATCTTTCTCTTATGAATATAATACAATTAAATACTTTTTGGAGTTATGAAGGATGCAGTACTACTCTATAGGTACTCAAGATTAACAGGATATTGAGTGAAAACGAGCATTTCACCCCCCCTTTAAACTCTTTTCCACTGAACTCTGGGCTTATTTAATTTCAATACATCACCTTATTGTGGTTCTGTGTTCACACACACAAAAAGGAGATAGTATTATTAACTACAGTAACATCACTGTTAAAATTAATGTAACATTTTAAATCATATGAAATACTCACACCAGTGTGTTGAGTGTACAGTGTTTATCCTGCAGTAGAGCAGAGATCTGATTCACTTGTGTGTCTCCTAGTTTATGTTCACTCAGATTCAGTTTTCTCACAAGTAAGGGGTTTTTACCCACAATTCCAGTCACATATAGACAGGCTTCATCTGCATCAGGACTCAAAAACCTGCAAAAGGAAGATGAAGCAGGATTCAATTCAGTTCTCTACTGAACATGGTATGATGAAAAACAGCATTGGATTGTTGTGTGAGAGAGAAACGGTCTATTTTGATTAACTTTTTTAAAAATGTAATTTGATTTTTTTTTTTTTTTTTTTTTAAATGATTGTTTTACTGAAATAATATTTCTCTCACCTCAGTTTCTTCAGTTGACAGTTTGGATCCTGTAGTAAATCACTGAGCTCCTTCACTCCTGATTGTCCAGGATCATTTCCTGTGAGATCCAGCTCTATCAGGTGTGAAGGGTTTGATCTCAGAGCTGAAGCCAGAGCTTTATAACCTTCTTCAGTGATACTGCAGTTTGAGAGTCTACAGAAATAAAAATGTATGATTTTTAAAATTAATTTAACTTTTCATTTTTTAACTTTACAAGACTATATAAACTCACCTGAGATTCTTCAGTTTACAGTTCTCTTTCAGTCCATCAGAGAGCAGCTTTATGCCTGAATCCTTCAGATTATTATTGCTCAGATCAAGATACCTCAGACTGCTGGAGTCTGAACTGAGAACTGAAGCAAGAGCTGAACAGCTTTCCTCTGTTAGATCACAGTTACTGAGCCTGGAAATAAACCAATTGTCAAAGTATTGTCACGGGACGAGCACAAGACAGACACAGTGTGCGTGGCGTCAGGCCTCGGAGAGGCTTTTATTAACAGAAATCAAAATAAACAGGGGAAAAGTGGCCAAAGGGGAAGAGTGTCCAAAATAAACAGGGAATCCGGTGTCCTCGTTGTGCTGCGGGGTTTGTGTAGGTCGGGCAGTGTTCATCGAGGAAGGGTCCAGGCAAGGGGCGGAGTCCGGCGGCCGCACGCACTCCCCTCCTCGGTCCGGGATGCGAGGGGCAGCGGCTTCCTCTAGCGGCCGCATCTCTCTCGTTGGCCGCGGCGCTGGTAGGGGATGGACGGCCCGGCATCCTGGCCCGACGGCCGTGTAAACGGGTGCGGTTCCCATCCGAATCGCAGGTCCGGCAGCTCACGTCTTGGTGGCACGGGAGTCCCTCAATGCACCCTTCCTGGATCCACGAGGACACCAGTATGCATGCACGGGGAAGAAACTGGTCTCCCGAGGAGAGGCGCGGTGGGCTTTTAAATAGCGGCGATGATGAGGCTCCATTCACATCAGGTGTGCCCCATCACACGCCGCCAGCCCTGACTCGTACAGCGCCCCTCCTCTCACACACCCACTCCAGTCGGGAGCCTGGTGAAGGGCGGCGATTTAGGATGGGGTGCCGGTGACAATCAGGGAGGAGACAGCTGACTCGTCACATTCCCCCTCCCAAGCGATATCCCCATCACCAGGGCGCCGCCCACACGGGAGTGCTACCATCCTCAACCAGGCTCCAAACGGTCGGAGTGGGCGGGGATTTTTTTCTCAATATGAGCCTTAGCCTACCACAAAATGTGTTTTCTCCACAATAAAGAAAAAGACAGAGCAGGCAAATATTCATATGGGATCAACACCACCATGAATACATTATAATAATTTCTCATCCTTATCAATCAAATAAAATATGTAAATTAAGCATTTTGCCCATGTTTCTGAACAAAGGAGATCAGGCAGTGAAAAAATCAACAGTCATTGGAATATATATATATATATATATATATATATATATATATATATATATATATATATATATATATATATATATATATTTGTATAACAATACATTGTTTATGCACAATTGTCAAAGATTATCTAGAAAAATAATGACATTTGTCTGTTGTCACAACTTACTCCAGTGTCTCCAATTTACACGTAATATTCTCCAGTCCAATGCAGAGCTGCTTTACTCCTGAATCCTGTAGATTATTATTGCTCATATTCAGCTCTATCAGATTGTTATCTGATCCGAGAGCTTTAGCCAAATTTGAACAGCTCTCATCTGTTAAGTTACAATCATTTAGCCTAGAAGGACAAAAAAACAATACAAAGTATCCTGAGTACAAAGTAAAAATATAATTTCTCCCAATATAAATTAATGATTAAGAACTATAGAGATTTTTTTTTTCAGAAGAAAAAAACATGACATATTACTTACACAGCTCTTTTGGAGATTTTCACAACTTCCAGTAGCCTAAAGAGACTCTCGTCTGATTTCTTGAATTTCTGAAGGTCAAACTCCTCCATCTCTTCCTCTGATGTCAACAAAACGAAAGCCACAGCAGACCACAGACCAGGTGAAAGATCAGCAGATGAAAGACTTCCTTCTCGAAGTTGAGTCTGAATCTCTTTCACCAGAGTTTGATCATTCAGTTCATTCAGACAGTAGAACAGATTGATGGATCTCTCTGGAGACATATTCTTATCTTCTAATTTATTCTTGATGTACCTAACTATTTCCTTGAAGTTCTTGTCATTGTTGTCTTGCTGTGTCAACAGACCTCGTAAGAGAGGACGATTGGTCTGGAGTGACAGACCAAGAAGAAAGCGAAGGAAAAGATCCAGGTGTCCAGTTTCACTCTCGAGTGCCTTGTCCACTGCAGTCTTCAGCAAATCAATCATGGTTTCATGTTTTTCCTGTTTCATAGAGTCTTGAACAAACACACTTTGCTTTTGGATGTCTAGAAACAGATGTGCATAAAGGGCTGCAATAAACTCTTGAATGCTCAAGTGAACAAAGGAGAAAGTGGTACCAAGAATGATCCCTTTTTTCTCCTTAAAGATCTGGGTACACATGCCTGAATACACTGATGCTTTAGATGTATCAATATCACAGGATTCCAGATCTTTGTCATAAAAGAGCAGATTGTTTCTCTGCAGCTGATGAAATGCTATTTTCCCCAGTGAAAGCATGGCGTCTTTATCCCAGTAAACATCTGGTGTGTATTGTCCATCATACTTTCGTCTGCTCTGCAGCATCTGAAAGCGGAGAAAGTGTGTGTACATTTGTGTCAGAGTTTTGGGAGTATCTTCAGTATTTGATTCCTGCAGTGTTTTGGAGAAGTCACCAGCCTGATAGTTTTTCACTTCATTATTTCTTTTCTCCTCTAAAATGTTTTGGAGAACAGTGGCTGTAATCCAGCAGAAGACTGGGATGTAGCACATGATAAAAAGAGTTTTTGATTGTTTAACATTATCAATAATTTCACTGGCCAGATCCCCATCTGTGAATCTTTTTCTGAAGTACTCTTCCTTTTGTGCATCATTGAATCCTTGTATCTCTGTTACCCGGTCGATACAGTCAGGAGGAATCTCGCTGGCAGCTGCTGGTCTGGTGGTGATCCAGATGAGAGCAGAAGGAAGCAGATTTCCCTTGATCAGGTTTGTGAGGAGAACATCCAGAGAGACTTGTGATGTTACATCACGACAAGTCTCATTACCATCAAAGTTCAGAGGAAGACGACATTCATCCAAACCATCAAGGATGAACAGTAATTTAAATTTATAATTTCTTGCAAGGTTTAGTCCTTTTATCTCTGGAAAAAACTGATGTAAAAGACTTGTCAAGCTTTGTGTTTCTTTCTCCTTTAAGTTCATCTCTCTTAATGGAAGAGGAAATATGAAAGTAATATCCTGATTTTCTTTACCGTCAGCCCAATCCAGAATGAACTTTTGCACAGAGATGGATTTTCCGATGCCAGCAACTCCTTTTGTCAGTACAGTTCTGATCTCCTTGTTGTGTTCAGGTGCTTCAAACAAATTTTTGCATTCAACAGGAATCTCTCGTGATTCATGTCGTCTATCAGCAGCCTGAACTTGTCCTACTTCATTTTGGGTATTAACTTGTTTACTAACACTCAGAGTCATACAGAGATCTGTGTAGATGTTTTTCAGAAGCTTGGAGTCACCATGCTTTGTAATTCCTTCAGATACAGATTGATATTTCTTCTTCAGGTTTGATTTTAGTGGTTGCTGTTGAAAGAGGACCAGCTCATCTAACACAAGAAAAAAGAAAAAAAAGATATGCATAATTTTACATTTTTTAAGAGTGACTGAAAGATTGTTATGCCTATGAAACTCTTACCTTGTAGAGCATCTGCAGTCTCATATTGCTTCATATCATTCAGGAAGAAGAGTGTGATATCAAGAGCTGCTTCTTTGATGTCACGCATCTCCTCTGTGAAGTCCTGCACAAAGTACTGTGTTCTCTCTCCTTTTAATATTTTCTTAAACTTTTCCAGCTCCTTTTTTATAAACACAATTATTTTGTTCTCAAGATCCTGAAAACGAAGCAAGCAAAAATAAGTCCTATACCTATACATTTAATAAACAATTTAGGTGTACTACAAATTAAACTTGTGAAGTTTCCCAGCACTGACTATCAGCAAGGTAAAGTGCTGATGAATACAAACACACAAACAGAGATACAGAGTATCTTGTATGGATCAAATCCAATAATCAACAGGAATTTTATGTGTCTTGATTAATGTGCTTTTTTATTCACTGCCATTAATTTGTCACACAGCTGAAACATGAGTACTATTTTATTTTTGAGTAGAGATTTCAAAAATGAGGGATTGTTAGGACATCAGTTAACAAGAAAAAAAATCTATTTATATTAAGTTTTAAAAAGTGTTTAAAAAATACAAATTAAATACTATTCTTTCAATAACATATTAGTATGTTAATTTATTATTAATTGTAGAATTTATACTTGCCTTGAAGATGCAGAGGAGATTTTCACTGAAATTCTTGCGGTTGCGGTAATTCTTGTAGTTTGAGTCCGATTTCTCAAACTGAACCCTGGTAGCAAAATAAAGGTGGATTTTTTTTTAAATTTTTTTTTATGCATACTATTGGCTCAGTTACCATGAGGGACAGAGTTATGTGGAGGCACTGTCCTTTTGGTTGTTATAACGGACTTTAATACAGTTGCATATGAATTCCTCATGAACCTGATGACTCTACTGTATGATCTCATTTAATGGTGCTGAATTTAACTTAAAAAAATTGTATTGTACACTGTAAAAAATTTCTTGTTGTTTTTACAAAAACTTTTTGGCAGCTGTGGTTGCCAGAATAATTTTGTAAAAATACAGAAAACTGTAAACACATTTACGTCAAAAACTGTTAATTTTACAATATAAAGCTGTAATTTACAAACAAGAAAATGTGAATATAAACCAGTAAATTCAACAACACACAAAATTAAATCTGTTTTGTACCTTGAAAATACTGACAACCACCATAATAATAAAGATGGTACTGTATAAGAGAAAGCCACATGAAGTATCAAAGCTCATCACAAGTAGCTTCACCACAAGCAGAAGTATATATCAACATATAGAAGGTGCACATTTATGGAAACACAAAACACCATCATGGTAACACACGTGATACTTAAATAATGCAAAAAACTTTCATTAAGCAACAGAAGATGTAACATAAAGCTCAAATGTACATAACTGATAACAAGAACTATTTAAAAACATGATTATTTAAACAAAATACTTTCAAACGTGGAGTGTCACGCAGGGAATTCTGGGAATATCAGTTTACAGTTTTAGACTGTAAATTATACATTGATTTGTTCTTTTTTTACTTCTAAAAGCTGTATAATTAACAGAATTTTACTGTAAATTTACATTAAATGCTTTGTTAGATCTTTTACAGTTTTTCCCTGTATATAGTACGGGAACTTACTGTTAACCTATTATCAGTTTTTTTCCGTAGCGTTTTTACAAAATTTTACAGTTAAAATTACATTTATTTTTTACAGTGTATTTCATATTTTCATTGTTATATGGATCAATGCACATAATCAATCTACTTCAAAAAAGCACATTACATTTCAAAACTATGCTTTTTGGCTTTATTTGAAGGAAAAAAAGTAATTACAAATTTCGGCATAGTACATCCATTTATTTTGTAATTTATTTGAATAAATAAAAAAAAAAAAATCAACTGTTATGTTTTGTTTTCACCTGTTGAGAAGAAAAGTTGCCAGTTCCACATCACTCTTCAATCCCTTCTGTGCTTTCAGAGCTTGCCACCGTGTAATTTCTTCACCAATATTTACTGTGGACTTATGTCCTTTTTTACTAAACCACACACAAAAAGAAGGAAATCACATAATAAATATCAGGTTGACAGCTGTTAATATCATATGATCAAACCATTGCTAAACCAGCTGCTCACTGCTACCTACAGTACTTTATTAGCACATAAAAGTGGTTGATGGGAAATACAGTTTTATGATTAAAAAAAAAACAGAAAACATGAAACACCTTTTGGAAGGTGATGGTGTTTTCTCACTGTAGTTTGGTCCATCTCCTTTTGAATGGTCACTCTTCGTAGACACAAAGCTGAATACATTTGAGCCTGATCTTACACTAATGAGAAAAAACAACAACAACACAAACGTAATTCAGTCATATTTAAAAGTCTTGTGTTGCAAAGTAACTGTTCTGTATTTTCATGGTGAATGTATGAACCGAAACGTTCATTAAAGATTAAACAGTTTGCGATACATTATGTTCTGTGATTAATTTTTGTATTCAATCAAGTTCTATTACATACACAACAGTGAGAACATAACATCACTATAATGCAAAAGATATGAAATAACTTTTGTTAGTTGTTTTGATGATATTGGGGTACAATGACTAATATTTCAGCAAATCTTACAGAATTAAATCATAAATCTCGATTTAATTCTCTACCGTATGTTATGCATGATGACAGATTTGAATAATTTAGTAATAAATTAACAATGGATCACTGTAAGATGGTTGGAGGAAGAGAACAATTACCTCGTGTTACATGGTGTTTTCTCACTGAAGATTGGTCCGTCACCCTTTGAATGGTCACTCTTCACAGACACCGAGCTGAGCACATGTGAACCTGATCTTACACTAATGACACAAAAAACAGAAGGAAAATGAGATTATTCAGTATAATGTTACAAAAGCTAATAATAAATTGAAGGATATATTCATGTTTGGTTGCAAGATCATTTTCCTTGGTGAATTTATGCCTCCTTGTGGTTGCCTGTGTAACTGTATGAAAAGGGTCTGGCTGCAGACTTGCACTTGCACTCTCAGACTTGCACTCTCGGACACTTGCACTTCCGCTAGCGATGTCACTTGCAGTCTTTATTTTTTTATTTTGTTCTATTCATTGATAACTTTTTGTTTGAATCTCTCAACATTTTGCGACAGTAGTCAGGTGGTGAAGACAAGAAAAAAGAAACTAAATTACAATGTCACTTGCAATCGCTACTTGCACTCTCTGCTACCTACGACAATTGCGATCGACACAAATCGTGCATGTTGCCAATGGAGACAAGAAACTGTGGTGGTGATTAAACAATTAAACCTAATTTAGCACTATAACGTACAGGGTCCTGCAAGAAAAAGACAAGACCGGTGTAGCAGTTGATTCTGTTCCCCTCGGAATGTCTGTTCCCCTTTACGCAAACATACTAAAATTATTGCATAGTTGCCGAGTTACTATACGTACGATCAGAACTAGCGTGCGCAAGAAGCACGACTGGATGTACGGCAAGTCAAATGGTTCAAAATACCATCCTAAATCCTAAACTTGAAAATAGTTTTAAGACGAGAGGTTTTTCAACTTGAATTTTATTTCCTTTTTTTTGTTTTTCAATCAGATTTATTACCGATTACAATGTGGTGCTTGAGGCTTTGGCTATTCTGTTTTATACTGTCGTATACTTATTCATTTATGCTCATTTATTTTTATTTGTGTGTGCAAAACATGCATTAGAATAAGTATACAATGAGCAATGAACCATAAATGTTGGGTATGAATCAAAACCCTATGCACACATGAAAAGTAACACATGGTTACTTCAAATGAAACAATAAATCAACATCTAAACCTTAGTTCATTCTCAATAAGATCTTCTGTAGACGTCTGACAGAAATAAAGTCAGTCTGGTTATTAATAAGTAGAGCTGGTGATGCTGTTTGTGGGGTTGTTTAATCAGATCTTGAGAGATTTCATGTATTTTATTTCAGTTGATTTCATCTAAGTCTGTGTCAGAAGTCAGTTGTAGTAGTTCTTGTGTTTCTCTTTTCTTCAGTGATTCTGTTTGTTGACAGCAGCTGTTCATCACTAATTCACAGTTATCACTCAGTTAATCACTTAATTACTTAATTGCAATGTATATCTTCTTTCAGTGAACTCAACTGAATTAAGTTCAGAGGACTCATAACTGTTAGTTTTTTTCAACTTAAATGGTTTAAGGCAATCGGTTTCCTCAAATGGTTTGAGTTAACATAACTTGTCAGGTTTTTAAGGATATCTGTTTACTCAAACCGTTTGAGTTAAGTTAACTTGTCGTGTTTTACAGTGATAGCGGAAGTGCAAGTGTCTGAGAGTGCAAATCTGCAGTCAGACCCTCTTGAACTGTATTACAGTATTAAGGCTCCAGACTGAGATCAGTAAATAGTAAAGCAGACATTGTGTTCTCTGATTTATTCTTCTATTTAGTCCATCTCCATCACATACACCACAATGAAGACATTAGTTAACATCACCGTAGTGTAAAACAAAATAAATACCCTTTTGAAGGTGATGTTTTTTCCCCTCTAAAGTTCGGTCCGTCTCCTTTTATTCGGTCACTCTTCACAGACACAGAGCTGGACACATGTGAGCCTGATCTTACACTAAAGACACAAAGAACAGAGAGAAAAAACACTATTACTGGAGATTCTTCCAGCTACATAGTTAAGCATTCACATAACAGCTCACATATTCAAGTCACTGTATGAGCAAATAAACTACTGTACCTTGTGATACATTGTTGTATCACTCACTTTGATTATGGGGTTGGGGTTGAGATATTGATTGTTTAATAATGATGAATAATATTATTAAATATTTAAGGGTCACTGTTAAATGCTTTGAGAGATACATTAAATACCTCGTGTTACATGGTGTTTTCTCACTGAAGTTCGGTACATCTCCCTTTGAACACTCATGTTCGGAACACAAATTAAGATATTTTGATGATTTCTGAAATCTCTCTGACCCTCCCGTAGACAGCAAAGTAATTACCACGATCAAGGTCCAGAAACTCAGCAAGGAGATTGGTAAAATAATCCATGTCACATCAGGTGTTCAACTGTAATTTTACGAAGCTACGAGAAAACTTTTTGTATGCAGAAAGGAAAAAAAATACTTTATTCAACAGTGGGCTAGTTGCAAATCTGCGCCATCTTGGATTTCCGGTCTCGTGAGTGTGTGCGTAGATATTTCCTGTTCTTCTAAACGTCAGTGCAGAGAACCGGAGAAATCCAAATATTACCTTCTATATATTTACAGGATTTATAATATCACTTCAAATGCAAAGAAGATATACACTGCTATTATTACTATACTATAAATGTTAACTGAGCCAGTGGATTTGAAACTTGTGTATGTTTGGGTCTGGTGAATTAATTTAACCCTTTCGAGTCGATTAACGCATATATGCGTTTTGAGTCATCTTCTCCTGATAACCCCGAAAAGAACTTAAAATACCCTCTATATAGATAAGAGCAATACATCAATCAAATCTGTAAAGGGTCTACTTTTTTTTGTATACAGACATAATGTTCACTAATGTTCACTACTGTTCACGAAATAAAAGTTGAACTCATGGTGTGTACACACAGATTCATAATGTATTTTTATCTAACCATTTATATAAATGTACAAATTAATTATTTCTCGGAAATGTTTGTATTACATAGATTTTTTTTTTTATTATTAAATATTTACCTCGTGAGACGTGAGCTGCGATTTATCTGCAGAAGTATCCATTTCTCAATTGTGCACAATACATCAATCTGTTTCATCATTATTTTCACAACATATGTTATTATTTTGCACAGTAAACTAATACATCACTAATTTTAATACCTGTTTTATCTGATAATTAATGCAAAAGAATAACTATACATGCGCTGCTCATAGACAGATGATTTAAGCTGCAGATCTTTCACAAAACAAATAAACATTGAAAAAAACACACATGAACATGAACAACCTACACTGTAAAACCCGACAAGTTAACTTAACTCAAACGGTTTGAGTAAACAGATATCCTTAAGTTAAGTTAACTTGTCGGGTTTTACAGTGTGAAGTCTGGTCCATCACCTTTTGAATGGTGACTTTTCACAGAGCTGGACACAATTGAACCTGATCTTTCACTGACAAGAACAGAGAAATCACTATTAAAGGAGCTTCTTCAGTCTCATTTGAAGAGCATTTGCCCTTCTAATGACTATGAACAGAAGAATGTGTTTATGTTTGGTTTTCTGTTTAATCAGTCAAGTTCAATCACAGACACAACAGTGAAGGAATGTAAATAGTGTATGTAGAGCACATTAAATACCTTTTAGCTTGTGATGGTGTTTCATCACTGAAGGACACATGTAGGCCCACATTTTCACTAACAATAACGAAAAGTCTCATTCTCAGTCTCATTTGAAGAGGCTTCATTCAGATGGTAATTAGAATAAGTACAATTTAACAGACAGTTTATTTTATCAGTTTGAACAAAAACATGTTCTACTCTTCTGAGTTAGAGCAACAAAAACAAAAACTACGTTGTGAGACCTGGCAGATCCCCAATGTTTAAATACCTCAGCTAACCGACTGTTGTCACTATCCGCATTGCTGTGACATGACTAATGCCTTTTCATTTCAGAGAAATGTAATGTTGTAACTGAGGGGCAAACAATGTCTTTATTCGACTCTGGACTCTAGAGAAGTGCTTGAATTTTATAAACTGTTATAGAGGAAGGAACACATCATTTTATCCATTTTTACAGCCACCACTGAACTTTTATGATTACAGTAACAGACTCAGTCTTACCTCTGTTTCAGTGAGACGCTCATCTCAGACGGAGAGTCCTTTCTTCGCTCCTCTGACATACTGCAGATAAACTGCCGTTGAAAAACAGCACTGTTATCTTTGTGTTGAAGACAATCAGATGTTCAGCACTACCTGGACATGAAGTGAAAAAATTGACAAGTGTTGAGTTGGCAACAAACAAGCTGTAAAAAAAGAACACAGGCTCTGAAACTAATCTAACTGTTAATATTACATTATATTACATTACATTTAGTCATTTAGCAGACGCTTTTATCCAAAGTGACTTACAAATGAGGACAATGGAAGCAATCAAAAACAACAATAGAGCAATGATATATAAGTGCTACAACAAGTCTCCTATTACATTTCCTGTAGTGTAACAATTTCAGACAACTCTTCATAATATATAGCTATAAATGTCGAAACATAACTACATCATTTTTACACTATTTTAGCATTAAATATATTACAGAGGGGGGAACTGAACCTTCTGTGCAGTTTTATATATTTTGGACTCACTTTTACGCAACAAATTAACAATTAGCTATTATACAGCATTGGTTAATTACGTCAGAATGCATTTTATTAATTTCAACTGCTAATCACTGGTTGTTTATTACATTCTCTTTTGAACCAAATTAAAAGACATTAGCAACGTTCACCACGTGCTTTGCTGCCTAACTGTCAAGTTACTTTCGATTTCGCATCATCAGGAAAATAAAAAGCGGGATTTAAAAAATTAAAAAATACCCCGTAATACATGCATAATACATAATACATAATACATAATTTCAAAAAAACATTAACTGTTCATTCACATGCCACTAACTGTAATCAATGACGTCTTAAAACTTACTTGTAGTACGACGGTCTTCAGCAGCCAGAACACTGTGCAGAATGCTTTCTCTTTCTCCCCTTTAAGACACTTTCACGTGATGTGACTCCAATTCTTTTCATTTACGATCTTTTCTGCTTGTAGACTTTGTTCATGGTTAAACGTTAACTGGTTGTTTCAACATTCTCAATTTGCCTTGAAGCTCAAAAACGCAGCACAATTTGAGTCTTGAATTAAACTGTTTTAGATCAAGTTCATATAATTCTGTCAGCTTAATCAATTTTCCTATGAAACATGACGCTATAAATCTTATACAGTAATCTATATCCTGACCAAACAGAAATGTTTTTGTTTTAATAAGAGGGAACATCTGGTTGTGATTTACGGAAATGGACGCCTCCAAATAGCTTTTTCCTAGGATCAGTACCTATTTGACGCCATTATTTAACCTTCATTTTATCTATCTAACTTTTTCCACCCATTATTTCTGAACTGCGAATGGAAACAATGAACGATATACTCTGACACTGTTGTGTTCATATGAGTAGTTTAGTCTGTGAAACAATGCTTTGAAACAATAGCTGTGTCTCATTTAGAATGCGCCCTCCGAAGGACGTTGCCTTCTAAATGAGACACAGCTATTTGTAACTTTTTTTAAAAAATATTCTGAACAGGAAACAGTGTTCTGATTGGTCGTGGATATATAGTTGTGAGGTAAAAGTCTGTCCTTTACTGATGAATCAGACATTCTCACATCAGGACACGCGGGGGCGATAAAAACTTAAAACAAGCTTTAAAACTTTTCTGGAAAGATACTTCTTTGTGTATATATTCACTCTATTTAACACTAGTGTACGTCTTCTAAAACATATTTATAAAAAAAAAATATATTGAAAAATATATGAAATATATCTGCTACCATGCTGACAACCGGTGAATCCAGTCTAATGTGTTTTACTGATCTCAATTCAACTGGCCACCAATGAATAATAATAAAGAATATTTCAGAAAATAAAACATCACATCACTATGTTTTTGTACCAAAGTATAATCGTAGCACCATCTAAGTACTAAGGTGCCAACAAAGTATCATGGCATTACCTTTTGATTCCTTCAGTGTAATAGTATACGGTTCTTATTTGTGAAGGAAATGTTTAAAATTACTTAAAAATAATTATTCTGAGAGTTTTAACATGTATGTAATTATTGTTATCAAGAGAGGTCCAGGGAGGGACAAACCACAAACTGGTGACAGGGTGTTGGCCCCCAAGGTTCACTGATGCAACAAAAGAAATACTGTACAAAAGAGCAATCTGTTATTGACCCCATGGTGAAAATCTGTTATACACACACACACACACACACACACAATCCAAACATAAGAACATTTAGGATTGCATTTGAAGGCTGTATACATCATTGAGGATGTCTTATTTAAGAAAAGTAACCATAATAAAATGTACTGTTATTCCTTGTGAGGTTTAAAATACTATCATTTATTTTTTACTTTGCAATTGAATGCTTACTTTTCTTAAATGAGACTTCCCCGATGCAGCCTTAAAATGCGACCTCCAGTGGACCCAGCCTAGATGAGACACAGCTACTCAGTCTCTTCTTCTGTACTCTAGAGATCCTATGACCCAGTCTAGATGAGAGGGTAAACATGACTCTTAATGTAATTGAAAAGAAACTGAGGTCTGCATTGAACAATAGGTCTAAAAGTTTAGGAAACTGCATAAAGTTGTTACAGTATTGAGCTTTGGGTGAATCAGCATGTTAATGACTGACACAGGTAGTAAGGCTCAATCCTTTAACATTAGTTCACTCATGACAACTCTCAGAAAGGATTGTAAAAGCTTTATTGATAAAATTAGAAAACCACCATCCTCCTGAGGAGACAGTGGAAGCTCTGTAAAAAAATTAAAAAATAAAATAAAATAAAAAGGATTTACCGGACAAAACAAAATTGAGATACACAATTTGAATTTCACCACTGGCTCTTAAGTGGATTTGCAAACAGTTTAATGGATGTTAAATAACAGAGCAGGACTCAGCAAACAATTTGACATACTTTACTGAACACACATCGACTTACAAAATAGTGCAGGGTAGAGGCTATATTTGACTCAAATGACAGACAGAGTTGTATATTTATTCTGTATGGAATGATTTCAAATATTATTATTAAAATGTTTCATAATTGATTAGGGCTGCCTGAAAAAAATCTAATAAAAATGTTCTAGCATTATTATTCTGAACAAGTAAAACTGATTCTTTGTTAAAACATCAATATTTGTAGGCCTACTTGACTTCAGAAGTCTGATGGGGGGTATAACTCTCAGCTAAAGCAGATGTCACAACTACAGCTCCCTCTAGAGACTGAACAGATAACAGCACTGACATCAGTGACTTTAGATGCCTTTGTTTAAGCCCTGCATCTTTGTTACTTTTACATTACATTTACTTTACAATAAACTTGAGCTTATATAACTTTAATGTCACTTATTGATACTTTCCCGTCAGCAATACAATTCTAGTGTCTTTGGAAACACTTTATTTTGATTTTCACTTTTGAGCATTCTGTTGACAATAAGAGTATTAGTAGACTGTTTGATTAATATCTGCTAACCCTTTATTGTAATGGTCTCCAAACAGATATTCTACTGACTATAAGTAACTTTGCAACTTATTCTAACCCTAATCCGACCAGTCTACTAATACTCTGTTCAGGGGCGCCTCTATGGTTTATAGACCCCCTGAGCATCATATTTACTTTGGCCACCTCTGTAAAAATCGTGTGAGGCCAGTAGTCCAAATCATACATAAGTTACAATGTGTTACGTTTTCAAATTAGCAAATGGAGTTGGGATATCATCTAGTGGTCATTTCAACAAGAAGGTAATTCATTTACCAATTTCATGCATTATTTCATATTATATAATATTGTTTTAGTGTTGAGATCAACTGAAAATCAAGTGTTTTAGTGTCACAGACAGAGTCTGGACAGGCCCTGATCTGGAGAGTACAGGCCTTCATGGAGAAATCTATCTGATAGCAGTTCACTGGTTTGAAAATAGTATGATGACAGCATTAAATTATGATATTGTTCTTATTCCATTTTCACACAAACACAGAGTGATGAACACAGTCAAAGACTATCAGACTAAGAAATCTGACCCTGAATACTGGAGCACCACAGTGGTGTCCCAAACTCTGTCCTGGATTCACTTTTTACTGCTCAGATTCCCTCAATAAAATGATGTGTAGATGACACAACAGTGATCAGTGCTGGGACAGTCATATGTGAAGAGTTCTGAAACATAGGTCCCCATACCAGTTTTCTTTTTACAATGCTTTGTGTGAAAGGGTTTTTTTTTAGTGGTGGGCATAGATTATTTTTTAAAATCTAGAATATTCTCACTGTGATCTTGAAATTAATCTAGATTAATCTAGATTAAAATGGCTCATTCAAATTCTGCCGAAGGCATTCAGAATATGTGTGCTACCCAAATAAAATTGACAAACAGTAAGTCTTTGAGAAGGGGTTTATCAAGCTAGGTGGTGCATTAGAAAAGGGGCTCATCTCCTGTTTACAAAATGCATCACAAAGTGCTTGAAAAAGCTGTAAACTAATTCCACGTTGCACAAGGTGCAAACAACATTATGCCTGTTTCACACCAATGTTTAAGTTTTTTTCAAGTTTGTAGGTGTCAAGGTACAGAAACCAAATAATTAAATGTAAAATAGCACTGGATAGTCTTCAATGTAAAAATGAAATATACTGTCATGATCCTGGTCTTTTCCCCTCTCTCTGTCTCCCTCTTGTGATCACTTACTCACTCTTTCACGCACACTTACCCACTCCTCCGCTCATTATCACTTTCAGCCGTCTCCCCTTTCATTCCCTCACCTGTCCCTCTTTTGCCCTTGATTGTCTCTGCTTCTTATTCTCTCTTTCTAGCCCTGTATCATTGTCGGATTATTCGATGACCTTTCGTGAGACACACCTGTTTCCAAGTCCTGTCCTGTCTTGTCCGTGGATGGTTTTGTCGTTGTTTCTACTGTGAGTAATTTTGTCATAGGACTGTGTGTTATCAGGCTGTGCCTGTTTGCAGAGTACCTGTGCAGCACCTGCCCTTGGCCTTTCACACCGCCGGCGACCTCCTCTGTTTATGGACTGGGTGTTGACATCCCGGGGTCCCTGCCTCTGCCCTCGTGGAGATTTGTGTTTTTTCTTAGACCCTGTCGTCTGGCCATTTCTGTTTTGGGCTGAAAGAAGTCCGTGATTTTTGTTCTCTTTATTCTGAGAAAGACTATTTTCTTTATTAAAGACTGTCAATTGCACCCCTCCCTGGTCTACCATCGTTCTTACCTGCTAACATATACAATCAAACCTACATTTATTCAGACACCTTCAACATTTCTCACAGTATTAGAGTTTTGCTTTATATCAAAAATTATATCTGGTGTCTTGAAAACACGTGAAAAAGATAAGCTTTCGTGACGATGTGCAGCAGTGGCCCGTCAACTGTCCTGAACATCTTTTTAGGCTGGCCTCAGTCAGTCGGTTATATAAAATATCAGGGTGAAAGTCATCATAGCTCGCCTAGACCCAGCTCCCAACCCAACTTTGAGAATAGATTAACGGCAAGATTTTTTTTATCGCCCGATAAGAGTCTCACGTTATGGCAGCACGTTAACGCCGATAAAGGCCCACCACTAGTTTTTTTTTATAGATCAGTGGTTGGAATAGATCATGTGGCATGAAGTCTACCAGATGAATGAAAAGCACAAACCCTGCCCTGCCATTGATTAATTTGTTACTACCTTAATTAGTTACCTTTCATGAAATTAAAAAGTCATGGACCCAGTCACAACAAACTGTAATTCTTTCTGGCATGAGGTGCTACCAATGCTATTACCATAGCATACTACAGAGTAGGGATTTGGTTCATTGGTAAGCGAGAGGCATTGACGCCGAAGGGGCAAGAAGATGAGATCAGTTTGGAGATCTGAAGCCAAAGAACATGCTGATTTATTAAAACTACTATTTTAGTCTTTGAAATAAGGTTATAACTACTAAAAACCTTTAAAACAGTTTGAACAGTTTTGTTATAGTATTGGGGTGTTTTAACTGACCAAAAAAAAAAAAAAAACCTTCTTCTAATTCGTCTTTGCTCTGTTTGTGGCTGCTGTTGTGAGGTCAGTATCTGTCCGTTACTGCCATTGGTTTTAAAAGTTGGAAGACCAGAAATAGACTGTCAACTTGATCTACAGAGTGCTGCTTCTGTGTGAAGTGTGTGTGTGTGAGAGAGAGATAGAGAGTCATACATGCAATAAGCTACTGTAGAAAATACTGTACCACGCATGTCAAGACTAGGCTATATTTGATTCCATCACTGTCATTTTAACATTTCTTTATAAATAAATAATAATAATGATGTGGTTGTGTTTGCTGGCAATGACAGTCATGTGTATTTCTGCAGGGAGTTGTTGTACATTCAATTCAATTCAAGTTTATTTGTATAGCGCTTTCTACAATACAAATCATTACAAAGCAACTTTACAGAAAATTACGTTTCTACAATATTTAGTAGTAGCTTATAAGTGGTCACTGTCAGTTTGTGCACGTATGACAAGATTTTTCAGAAAAATGAATACAAGACGTAGTAAGCCAGACGATGAACATAATTAACAACAGTTATTATATTATGCAGTCACACTTGTAGCAATATTTGTTAGTTCTGTTTGTTGATTCAGGGTTAGCATCATCTGAGGTCCTCTGAGGGTCAGCATCATCTCTTCTCAGGTGTTCTGGATCCAGACTGGAGCTTGTGTAAATCCTAGTTACCAGGGGATGTAAATCCTGTGGCAAAACAGAGAAACAGAGACATCATTAGCATAGCTGCTGATCCAAAAAAGTAAAATTAGTTTAACCCAAGCTAAAGAATAATAATTTTTCTCTAAATTTTTTCAGTTTGATGGGGGCAACAGCTTCTAATGTAGAGAAAATAGTGCCCATGTTGCCAGTCGTTTCATCTAGTTTATGTGTATTTTTGGGCACAAATAGCAGTTGAGATAGATCAGGGAGGTTATTTGCGGATCTGTCTTTGGTGGCTGGAATAATAGTTCTGCCCAGACGGTAAAGCTGAGACATATTTTTTTTTTTTTACTCCATTAAGTCTCACTTTTTTTTTATCACAAAATCCTTTGTGATAAAACACTCAGTGAGAAATACTGCCCTATAGCTCAAATGTCAAGCTATGCATGTTACGGCTCTGGCAACAAATTCCTTCCGAACAGTCACACAAATACCAGAATATCATTATGTGTGTCACTGTATTCCTGAAACTAATTATTTTCTACAATACATTTACGCCATTTTAATATTTAATGAAAAAAGTTTTAGTGTGTCTTTTAGAGTGTAAAAAATTAAATATAAATAAATTGATTTGACAATTTCTCAGTTCATTTGCTTTCCACACTGTCTTTCCTTGCAGTAAGAGTCTGCCTTTACAGAAAATACAGGGCAGGAGACCAAAGACTTCAAAATAAAAGCACATGTCTGAACAAAAAAATCAAGACATAACAAAAACACATCAACACACTGATAACAGACTGTTAAAATATTCACTAACCTCAACTGAATCGGTTACTGACAGAGATAGACAAATTAAAACTGTTCCTTTCATTAGGTGTTTCCAATGAAGTGAAGTCAATATCATTGACTGAGAGAGATTCTGTCTCTCTACACACTGGAGTTAAAGGACAGACACATTATCTGATACTGTGGATGTTTGGACTTTTAGACCTTGTCATAGCTCAAATGAATGAGGAAAAAAAAGACTTTGGACTTTCCGAAGTAACAGCAGCAGAACAGAGAAGCCACTCGACATATTCAATATCACGATCTATTCTGAGTAGAGAATTACTTGACCTGTTTCATAGGAGTTATGTTAAATGATAGATTATATAGTACAGATATATCTATTTATATAATTACTATAAAATGTGACCATTTAATAAAATTATAAATAACAATGACAGGATCTAATATTTTTATGTCATTAATTAAAGTCCTTAAAATCATCAGTCTAAAATATGTATATGAACAACTGTTCATTTTGCCATCACTATAATTTAGTATAAATAACTTAACACTGTTGAGCTCAGTTTGACTAGTAACACTCAGTCCTGAGGAGAATAATTTGAGGCAGAATATTTCCCTTGTAATCGTCATGAACATGTTTAATGAACATAGAGAGATTACAGTTAAGCATCATGAACATGCACAAAAACAATTAGAAACTTCAACAAAGTGAAAGCAGAAACCACAACTTCACAATAAAACAATCACAATATTACTTAAAACTCAAAGACCTGTTAATTACAAACTCCACTTATGCACAGAAGGATCTCATGCGTCATGCTTTGAATAAATTATTTACTATAATAAATTATTAAAGTGCAAGGAATTATGGGTATTCCACTGAGCACACTAAATAATAGACACAACAATGTGAAGTTAAAAAAATTCTTAGCCTTTAGTCTCCAGACAAATCCACTAAATACTCAGTCGCATACAGGTCTTGTACAAAAAAATGTTTAAGGTTGATGCACCATCTGTGCATAAAACTTAGTATAAAGTATTTATTTACATAGAAATACATAGAAATACATTGTATTTCAATTCATATTCAATTTCAAAGCATTAGTATCCAGTTATGAATAACATTGGCACACCAGCTAATGAGTTTCCCCTTTACACTATTAATACAATAAAGGAGGATTGTTGAATAAATGAACATTATGTATTACTGCACGGTCAACAAACGGCACTTAGCACTGAAGTGAAAGTGATGTAGAGGGGAAGAAACAAGAAGAGAGAGTCTTGACAATGTTTGAACTGAGACACATTTGAAATGCATGTTATTAATAGGTGGAAACTGCCTGTTTGTCCACATAAACCTGATCACATTGAAATAAAACTTTCCACACTGTTGAGTGGAAGGTGTATTTTAAGTGTTACCATCCTACAGTCCACTACATGATTGATGAAGATTTTATACTGAAGAGCCAGTCTCCTGTTTACTGTACTCATCTGTTCTCCGATCAACCTGTAAATAAAATAAAATGACCATTTGTATTAACACTAAACCAACAGCTGTCATTCAATCACATAAGCTTAGTTTCATTAAAACAAATCAAATGTCTAATGTGAAGATCTAAACCTAATAATAATAAAAAAAGTAACTAATAAAAGCTTGTAAAATAACCTCTACATTAGTTAAAACAGGCCAATTTAAAGGATTAGTTCACTCCCAGAATAAAAGTGTCCTATTCATTTACTCAGCACCATGTGTCACGGTGTCTGGTCTGTGTTTCCCCGGGTGTCCATTAGTCCTCACCTTAGGCACTACAATTCCCACAAGGCCTTGTCCCTTCATCAAAGTAATTGCACTCCTGTTAATTGCACTCAGGTGTCTTCACTTCATAGTCATTACCCTGCCTATTTACCCTGCCTGTTTGTTTCATGGAGTCCTTACTTTCCGTCACCCAGTTTCCTCACGTTCCTTGTGTTCTAGTTTAGCTTCAAAGAGCTAGACATGATCGCAGCCGAGGAATAAAGGTCTTAGCTAGTGGAATGATCAGTCATTTTCTCAGTCAATGATCAGTCACACTTGGTTAGTTCTTTGTCTGTGTAGTTCAGTTCAGAAAGGTAGGGCAAAAAACTCCATCTCATTTTTCTCCTCCAACTTCAAAATCATCTGACATCATTGTTTTACTTTTTTTGTAATAGGGGTTTGACTTTCTTTGCTTATTCACATTATAAACAGTGGGTTGGTACTTTGAGTAACTTTTCCAACGTGATTACATAATGCGTGAAGTAGAGATAGTGCAAGATGAGCATTTGTGGTCAAAAAGTAGCATATGTATTTACTTGCCAGGATTATTATTATTTTTTTTTAGAAAATGACCAATGGTGTCACTAGATAAGACCCTTATTCCTCGGCTTGGATCATGTCGAGCCCTTTGAACCTGCACTGAAACTGCAATCAGGACTTTCAACCCTTTGGTCACCACTGAAGTCCACTTTATGGTGAAAATCCTGGAGTGCTTTCCTCACAAAAAAAAAAAACTAGTTTTTTTTTTCCAATTGAAGAAAGAAAGACATGAGTAAATTATCAGAATTTTTTTATTCTAGAAGTGAACTAGTCCTTTAAAGTTGCTTAAATTTGCTATCAAACTTACACAGTGCTGTTTTTTAAAGACATAAAACTCATAGAGATAATGAATACATTATGTACATTGTAGATTATGCTGAACAAACTTCACATCACACATATTACTTTATCCCCATAGACACAGTACTATAGTGAGGCTCTTCTGAGGATCTCTTACCTGTGCTTGAAGGGTTCTGTTTGTACATCTTCTTGAATACCCAAACCATCCACCAATGCGTTTTAGACCAGTTATGAGCCAGCTTTCACGGTCTAGTCTGTAAGAAGGAATCGGATAACAGAAAAAAATCAGTGTTGGCTGTAACAAGTTGCAAATTCGTTACCACATTTCTGACATTACTTTTCTACAAAAATGGTAACAGATTACACTAACATTAATATTGCTGTGAACAGACTAGTGACTGATTCAAATAACATTCATACACTTCTGTCTTAATGTTATTGTGACTATAAAAAGTTCTATAAACCCAGTCTTTGTAAGGGAAAAGACGAGGATGAGTGTATGGTTTACATTTATTCCAACAAATCAGGAATAAAAAAGATATTACATCCCACAGTTTACATAGGATAAATGTCAAGGAGCAAAAACATGTTTCTTCTAATAAAAACGACTCTTGTGAACTCAAAACTCTCTAAGCCGGAACATGAAAAGTTATTTATAAGCACATGAGATCTCAGGAGCATACACTATATTAGACAAAAGTTTCCATTTGTGTGTTGGGGATTTCTAATGTACAGTAACTGAAAGTAAAATAAATGATGTTGAACGTGACTGAAAAGACAGAAACATTGATCATGTGATGGTGGACGACTGTGAGCTGAGCCTAGTATCTGCACTGATTTTACCAGGAGTGCAGCATTTTCCTACAGTCGGCCCACAATTATCAGTCTGTCTTCAGTATAATCATTTTCTTCTGTTAAAGCATTTAATAAAGCTATTGTTGTAGTTGCATGGTTTCTGTCCTGACCTTCTTTGTGTTCAATATTTTATTAATCGAGTGATTTCCCTCATACCAGTTTAGCACAAACCCAGCCTGATTCAATGATTTTACTCAGATTTTTATTTCAGTTGCAGTGTTAATTAACAACTCAAAGATTAAACAAATACTAACCCCCAAACCTAAACCAAACATGACACTTTTTGACAGGTGGGGCAAGGTTTGTGCTTAACTAGTTTGGTGAAACAGGCTAATTCATTTCAAATTGTTGTTCTGACACAAGAACTTGACTTAATAAAGATGAATGAAAATGTTCCTTTCACAAATATTTGGAAGACTTTCTATGTATGAGGTATAGGTAGATCTCTATTCCACAAAGTGCTGTTTACTCACCTCAGTTCACAGCCTGATTCTTTTAGCACCTCAGTGAGCTGCGTCTTTGAGTTTACTATTTTATTGTTACTCAGATCAAGTTCTTTTAGAAAATGTAATGATGTCTTCTTATCCAAAGACTGAGCCAAATAAGAAACATCTGTAATGCCACAGTCATTTAGACTAGAAGAAGACAGACAGACAGAGAAAGATAAGTCTTAAAAACAAATATCAATAACAAATAACTTTCTATAAATACACTGTATACTCAGGCTCTTCACAAAATACTGAGTATAAAATATCTTGTTTAAAACTGATTGTTATTCATTTTGACTAATATATAGAGCTCCTCACCTCAGTCTCTCCAGTTTACAGTGTGAACTCTTCAGTACGTCACATAAGTGATTCACTCCTGTGTTTTCTATTTTATTTCCACTGAGTTCCAGTTCTCTCAGGTGTGATGGGTTTGATTTCAAAGCTGAAGTCAGGATGAGACACTGTTTCTCTGTAATACTGCATCCACACAGACTGAAGACAGAAAAAAAAAGAAAAAAAAAGAAAAAAAGAGACTCAGATCTTTGAGTACATATGTCATACATCATTAAACCTTGGGTATTATTTCATGGAGAAAGATTTGATTGTCCCAAACCATCCAGAACCAGTGCCTGGAATCAGTCTCTCAATTCAAATACCTTGGTGCCCTGATATCTGATTAGAGTTCCAAACCAGAAATTATGGCCAGGATAGCCCAGACTACAATAGCACTTAAAGACTAAAGCCAATATAAAGGGACAAGAACATCACCCTTAAATTAAATCTAGGCATATTCATGTTCCAGTTATTTTTATCTTCCTGTATGTAAATCATGGATAATGACAGATGAACTTGAGAAGACAACTCAGGCTGTGGAAATCCAACGCTGTCTAAAATTTCTGGGCATTAGCTATTATGACCATATGACTAACATGGAAGTGCAAAATTACTATTTTGTAGCTATTTTGTAATGTTACTAACGCTAGTTTTCCAAGTTTGCATTGTGGGTTCATCAGTAGATCACTGATGTTTTTCACTCCAGAGTCTCCTAGTTGATTTCCACTGAGGTCCAGTTCTCTCAGATGTGATGGGTTTGATTTCAGAGCTGAAGTCAGTGCAGAACATCCTTCATCTGTCATTTCACAACCTCTGAACCTAAATTCGGAACAATGAGACAAACCCCCCCCCCTCTTCAATCTTATTCGTTTAAATAGCACAAACATTTATTTTGTCTTGTATGCAAATGTTCCTCACCTCAATCTCTCCAGTTTACAGGCTGAATCCTTCAGTACGTCACATAAGTGATTCACCCCTGTCTTATTAATCTGATTCACACTGAGGTCCAGCTCTCTCAGGTGTGATGGGTTTGATTTCAGAGCTGAAGTCAAGCTGAGACAATATTTCTCTGTAATACTGCATCCACACAAACTGAAGACCGAAAAGGGAAAATGGGTTAATCTACAATGACCACCTTACTTAAGTGCTACAGCATGTAATTAAAAACAGCTAGTATAAACTAAAAGGCAAATTCCAGACGCTGTAGTGCTATAAACACTATTATTTTTGGCTCCAATCGTTTCAAATAACCAACACAATTATAAACTTGAATCACACTGTAATTTCTATACAGCATAAAATTGCATACTTGAGTATTTCCAGCTTGCATCGTGGGTTCATCAGTAGATCACTGATGTTTTTCACTCCAGAGTCTCCTAGATGATTTCCACTCAGGTCCAGTTCTCTCAAATGTGATGGGTTTGATTTCAGAGCTGAACTCACAGCAGAACAACCTTCATCTTTTATTTCACATCCACTGAACCTACATTCAGAGAAATTAGTTTAAAATACAACTCATTTTCCTTAAATACCAATATATATATATATATATATATATATATATATATATATATATATATATATATATATATATATATATATATATTGTCAGGACCGGGGCTCAAACTTGGGTCTCTGATGCCAGAGTCTTAATTTCTACCGCTGAGCCACAGGAGGTAGTTGAACCCAAATAGTCAGACGCCTTGTAAACTTAACTCAGAAGAGTTTATTTAACAAAAACAGCAAAAGGGAACAAAATATCCTTTGTATAGAGTTAGGTTATAAAACAGGAAAATCCTCAGACCAGAACGGGTCAAAAATAGAAAACAGTCTCCAAAACAAAAACTCAGAGAGAAAACTGCAAAACTATTCTCAGGAAAACAATTCAAAAAATACTTTCAAAGAATAGATCTTGTAACTAGAGCACACTTACGGCAGCAACTTGCTTAGGAACAATAATAACCAAGCAAAGATACAAAGGAAGTGATCAGCTTAAATAGACAGCCCAGAATGAGAAACATGTGAAAACAATTACACTGATTACAAAAGGCACAATGTTGACGTGAGTGCACATTGGGGACCTCTAGTGGCCAAAATAACACATTGCAACACAAAGGTTCTGACAGGACCCCTCCCTCTAGGAACGGCTCCTGACGTTCCCTCCAGGACAACTGGTCTTGCGAGCGTAAAATTCTTGCACTAGTTTGGGGTCTAAGATGTCCTTAGCAGGAACCCAGGAGCGCTCCTCGGGACCATAGCCTTCCCAGTCCACAAGATACTGCCGGGACCCACGTACTTGACGGACATCTAGTATTCTGTGGACTGTGTAAGCTGGCTGGCCCCCGATGATACGAGGAGGAGGAGGTCTTCCTGTCGCAAGAAAAGGAGAAGACAACAGGTTTTAACAGGGAGACATGAAAAGTTGGATTAATTTTCAAAGACTTAGGCAAGTACAATTGATAGGTAACTGGGTTCACTTTCCTGGCAATCCTGAAGGGGCCAATGAATCTCTGGGAAAGTTTGCGGGACTCCACCCGCAAGGGAATGTTCTTAGTGGAGAGCCAGACTCTTTGGCCAGGGCGCAGAGTGGGGGCAGGTCTGCGTCTGCGATTTGCCTGGTGCTGGTATTGCTGAGAGGCCCTAAGGAGCTTGAGTCTGGCTTTTTTCCATGTCTGGCGGCAGCGTTTAACAAATTGATGAGCAGAGGGAACTGCAACCTCCACCTCTTGTTCAGGGAATAGTGGAGGGGTGTAACCAAACTGGCACTCGAAAGGGGACATGCCTGTTGCAGAGGAGCGAAGGGTATTGTGTGCGTATTCTGCCCACATGATGAATGAAGACCAAGAGGAAGGACTGTTAGCTGCCATACATCTCAGTGTAGTCTCAAGATCTTGGTTAAGCCGCTCAGTTTGTCCATTGGACTCTGGGTGAAACCCAGAAGACAGGCTCACTGTAGCCCCCAGAGATTGACAAAAAGCCCGCCAGAATCGGGAGGAAAACTGGGGTCCTCGATCAGAGACGATGTCTTGTGGAATTCCAAAGACTCTGAACACATGATTTATGACCAATTCAGCAGTTTGTTTTGCGGTGGGTAGTTTAGGCAGAGGAATAAATCTGGCGGCCTTGGAAAATCTATCTACTATGACCATAATAGTGGTGTTGCCTTGTGATAGTGGAAGACCAGTGATAAAATCCATGGAAAGATGGGACCAAGGTCTATGAGGTATGGGGAGAGGGTGCAATAGCCCTTGCGGAGAGTGGTGAGAGATTTTATTTTGGTTGCATGTGGGACATGCGTTCACAAATGTGGTCACATCCTCCTTGATAGTTGGCCACCAAAATCGTCTTTGGAGGAACTCAAGAGTGCGTGAGGTACCAGGATGACACGTGAGACGAGAGGAGTGTCCCCACTGGAGGATCTGAGAGCGGACAGCTTTAGGGACAAACAGACAGTGGGTAGGCCCCCCTTCTGGGTCTGGTTCTCTGGCTTGGGCTTGTTTTACTGTATCTTCCAGATTCCACCTGATAGGGGCTAATATCTTGGAACTTGGGATAATTGGTGCAACACAATCTTCCTGTGGAGTTTTAACATATGCTCGGGACAAGGCATCAGGCTTTAGGTTCTTAGAGCCAGGGCGGTAGGACAAGATGAACTGGAATCTATTGAAAAATAAGGACCAACGTGCCTGGCGGGGGTTGAGTCGCTTTGCCTGCTGAATATATTCCAGATTCTTGTGGTCCGTCAGTACTTGGAATGGGTGTTTGGCCCCCTCAAGCCAATGTCTCCACTCTTCAAGCGCTAACTTGACTGCCAGTAACTCTCGATCCCCTACATGATAGTTGCTTTCAGTTGGTGTAAGGCGGTGGGAAAGGAATGCACATGGATGCAGCTTGTTGTCCTCTCCTCTCTGGGATAATACAGCTCCAACCCCTACATCTGAAGCATCGACTTCCACGATGAATGGTCTATCTGGGTTTGGGAGAATGAGAATAGGTGCAGAGGTGAAATATTTCTTCAGTTTGTTGAAAGCCAACTCTGCTTCAGGTCCCCAAGAAAAGCTGGTTGTGTTCCCCTTGGTGAGAGCAGATAAAGGAGCCGCCACAGTACTGAAGTTCCGGATGAATTTGCGATAAAATTTGGCAAAGCCAAGGAAACGCTGTACCTCTTTTACCGATGAGGGGGAGGGCCAATCCACAACAACTTGAACCTTTTGAGGATCCATTTGTATTTGGCCAGGCTTGATGATGAACCCCAGGAACTGAACCTTGGTCACATGAAACTCACATTTCTCAGGTTTAACATAAAGATGGTTATCAAGAAGGCGCCTCAGAACCTTACTGACGTGTTTTACATGCTCTTGGAGGGAACTCGAGAAGATGAGGATATCGTCTAAGTAGACAAAAACAAATTGGTTTAACATGTCTCTGAGAACATCATTGATGAGAGCTTGAAATACTGCGGGAGCATTAGTGAGGCCAAAGGGCATAACTAACTATTCATAGTGCCCAGTGGGCGTGTTGAAGGCAGTTTTCCACTCATCTCCTTGCCTAATGCGAACAAGATGGTAGGCGTTGCGCAAGTCAAGCTTAGTGAAGATGGAGGCTTCTTGCAGCATTTCAAATGCAGTTGTCATTAGTGGCAAGGGATAACGGTTTCGAATGGTTATCTTATTAAGGCCCCTGTAATCAATACATGGTCGAAGTCCGCCATCCTTCTTCCCAACAAAAAAGAATCCAGCTCCAGCAGGGGAAGTGGATGGTTGGATGATGCCTGCCACAAGAGCTTCATTAATGTATCGGTCCATAGCAGTTCGTTCAGGGGGAGACAAAGAGAATATACGACCTCTGGGGGGACAGGTACCCGGGAGTAGATCAATGGCGCAGTCATAAGGCCGTTGAGGTGGTAAGGAGGTGGCCTTCCTTTTACTGAACACTGCTTTGAGGTGGTGGTATGGAGCAGGGACTTGAGACAGATCTATGGTTTCTTGGGACTCGAGAATAAGGTCAGGGGGGTTCTGGGCCAAGCATTTAGTCTGACAGGTGGGACCCCAACCTAGAACAGTGCCAGTCGACCAGTCAACGTGTGGATTATGCTGGAGAAGCCATGGGTGACCGAGGATAACAGGGAACTCTGGAGACTGTATAAGGTGAAAGCACATTCTCTCCTGGTGCTGGTAAGTGGTGAGACCAAGGAGAGAGGTGAGGTGGGTTACTTTCCCGGGAGACAATGGTCTTCCATCCAAGGCTGTCACAGTTAGGGGTGCAGGAAGAGAATAAGTAGAGATCTGAAGACTCTTAGCAAGAGAAACATCCATGAAATTCCCGGCAGCGCCAGAATCAATCAATGCCTCTAGTTGGTGTTTTTGTCCTCTCAAAGTGAGTGTGATTGGAAGGAACAGCCCAGAGTTGGAAGGTGAAGTGGTGCGTGTAACTCCCGTCACAGTCCTTCCTTGTCTGTATGGGACTGGGCGTTTCCCGAAAGCTTGGGGCAGGTGGAGCGAAAATGACCATACAATCCACAATAAAGACAACAGCGCTCTCTCATACGACGGTCTCGTTCCGAGGGGGAACGTCTAGCCCTACCCAATTGCATGGGTTCCGAAGAATCTTGGGGCACTGGTGGCATTTGAGCAAGAGCTGGACTGGCAGACCATGAGGAAATAGATGGGCGGTTCCGGCTTCTCTCTCTCAGGCGATTATCCAGTCGGATTGCTTGGTCCATGAGAGTTTCCAGATCAACAGCAGGTTCTCTGGTAGCCAGATCATCCTTGATTGCCTCTGACAGACCATTCAGGAAACACACCATGAGGGCCTCATTGTTCCAACCACTCCCTGCTGCAACGGTCCGAAACTGAATGGCATACTCAGCTGCACTGCCATTACCTTGACGGAGGGTGAGAAGTCTCTTTGAGGCTTGTTGGCCACTGAAGGGGTGATCGAAGACTCGCTTGAACTCCTTTTCGAATGCGGAATAACTTGAACAGAAGGGGGCTTGTGCCTTCCAGACCGCGGTTGCCCAAGAAAGAGCTTTGCCAGAAAGGAGGGTGATGACATACGCTATCTTGGCTCGATCTGAGGGGAAGGACGATGGTTGTAGTTCAAACGTGAGAGAGCATTGAGTCAGGAACCCATCACATGCATTAGGGTCACCTGAGAAATGTTGTGGTGGAGGTAGGCGGGGTTCACTTAGAGGAGAGAGCACTCGAGAATCTGGAAGGGGTACAGAGGCAGCAGGAGAAGCAGTAACTGAGGTAGAGGGCAGCCGGTCAAAGATCTGACGGACCGAAGTCATGAGATCAGACAGCAACTGGGAGTGTCTAGCCATCAAAGCCTCCTGCTGAGCTAGTGCTGACTCATGGCGTTGGACTGTGGACTCATACTGAGCAGCTGTGGCAAGGAGTTCTTGAGGATTTGGCGCCTCTGGGTTCATAATGTGGCTTGGTTATTCTGTCAGGACCGGGGCTCGAACTTGGGTCTCTGATGCCAGAGTCTTAATTTCTACCGCTGAGCCACAGGAGGTAGTTGAACCCAAATAGTCAGACGCCTTGTAAACTTAACTCAGAAGAGTTTATTTAACAAAAACAGCAAAAGGGAACAAAATATCCTTTGTATAGAGTTAGGTTATAAAACAGGAAAATCCTCAGACCAGAACGGGTCAAAAATAGAAAACAGTCTCCAAAACAAAAACTCAGAGAGAAAACTGCAAAACTATTCTCAGGAAAACAATTCAAAAAATACTTTCAAAGAATAGATCTTGTAACTAGAGCAGACTTACGGCAGCAACTTGCTTAGGAACAATAATAACCAAGCAAAGATACAAAGGAAGTGATCAGCTTAAATAGACAGCCCAGAATGAGAAACATGTGAAAACAATTACACTGATTACAAAAGGCACAATGTTGACGTGAGTGCACATTGGGGACCTCTAGTGGCCAAAATAACACATTGCAACACAAAGGTTCTGACAATATATATATATATATATATATATATATATATATATATATATATATATATATATATATATATATATATATATATATATATATACGTGCTGCGTTAACGTGAGACTCTTATCGGGCGATAAAAAATTTTTTTCTCAAAGTTGGGCTGGGAACTGGGTCTATACTAAGCAAGCTATGATGACTATCAACTTTATATTTTTTTATAACCGACTGGCTGAGACCAGCCTAAAAAGATGCTCAGGACAGTTGAAGGGCCACTGCTGCGCATCGTCACGAAAGCTTATCTTTTTCACATGTCGAATTTAAACATTAAAGCATCCAAAAACAAGACACGGAAAAGCTGAACAGAGTAGCCGGTTACTCGCGTTGTGTTCGGTGCGGAGAGAGAGAGAGCGAGAGCCGCGTATCACGGACAGCGACACTAAACCGAGCTCTCTTCTGTGAAGTTCTCGAAGTCCCTCCTGCACCTGAACAAAGTAGTTTGAACAAACAAAAAGATGTGAAAGAGCGCAATTCAGTACTGGCGGTGTTCTGGTGTTCAGGGCTCACGCAGAGAAAGGCATCAAAACACTTGAACATCGAATTTGCTTATTTTTGCTCTTGTGTCGACAAATACATACAAAATAATAATATGTCAAAATATCCACCTTGGAAATTATGCTAGAAAAAACTGTCAGTTATTTCTTAAGTGAAAGTAAACATTTGAGGAAAAAAATGGGATGTGTATTATATTGGATACGTTCATCGACTCTTACCGCGCCTAATTTAGCTACTGGCTGCAGTAATGTTAATCCAAGAAAAGGAAAGAAAATCACTCACTGCTCTTGAATGAATTACTTTGTAGTTTTAACAGTCAAACCAAAAATTATTCAGACACCAGATATAATTTTTGATATTTATAGCAAAACTGTAATAATGTGAGAAATGTTGAAGGTGTCTGAATAAATGTAGGTTTGATTGTATATTTCATTTTTACATTGAAGACTATCCAGTGCTATTTTTCATTTAATTATTTGGTTTCTGTACCTTGACACCCAGCGCCGCCGCTCCCACCACGCGCATCACGCACTGTGCGTATGGCACCAAGTGCTGAGGGGGCACCAAAAATAGCCTAATGATTTTTTTTTTTTTTTTTTTTATGAAATTTTATTTTAAATGAAATAAGGTTGTTTGCACCTTGTACAATGTGGAATTAGTTTACAGCTTTTTCAAGCACTTTGTGATGCATTTTGAGCCCCTTTTCTAATGTACCATCTAGCTTGATAAACCCCTTCTCAAAGACTTACTGTTTGTCAATTTTATTTGGGTAACACATATTCTGAATGCCTTCGGCAGAATTTATATATATATATATATATATACTTTTTTTTTTGTTTGTTCTGTATGCATGTTCCTCACCTCAGTCTCTCCAGTTTACTGTGTGAATACCTCAGTATGTCGCATAAGTGATTTACTCCTGTATTTATTTTATTCCCACTGAGGTCCAGTTCTCTCAGGTGTGATGGGTTTGATTTCAGAGCTGAAGTCAGGATGAGACACTGTTTCTGTGTAATACTGCATCTACACAGACTGAAGACAGAGAGAGAACAGACATTGAATCAAACTGATTTATTGAATCAAACTGATTTATTTTTTATTGATTTATTTTTTTAGATAGCCTATCTATGTTTTCAGTTTTGAATCTTGTGCTGTCTTAAGTTACAGAAATAATAATATCTATATTTGGATATCAAACCACATTATGGTGGATAGAGAAGTTAAGATAAGTAATAGCATGCAGGCTTCCTGCAAATTAAAGCTATAGGTCAGAATTCGGCTAGGTTTACTTTTCTGGCACAGGCAAGATGATCCAGATATAACATCATATCTGATATGATTTGTCATCTTTTTCATTATATTGTGTTTTGTTTAATATGTGGTTTACACTATTAAAAGTTACAATAAACCATGTAAAATACTCACAATATCGTGTTGAGTTGACAGTGTTTATTCCTCAGTAGAGCAGCGATCTGATTCACTCGTGTGTCTCCTAGTTTAACATCACTCAGATTCAACTCTTTTACCAGCAACAGGTTTTTACCCACAAGTCCAGGCACATATTCAGAAGCCCTTTCTGCATCCGGACCAAAAAACCTGCAGATTTTGAAGCAGGATTCAATTCAGTACTCATATTTTGTGACGTAATGTAAAATACTGCTAAAACTACCAGTAATAATTGTTTTTAATCCTTAAATCTTTAATGTATTGTATATATAAAAAAAATATATATAAAAAACATGCAGTTTGTATATTATTCATTTCTTCACGCCTCACCTCAGTATCTTCAGTTGACAGTTTGGATCCTGTAGTAAATCAGTGAGCTCCTTCACTCCTGATTGTCCAGGATCATTTCCTGTTAGATCCAGCTCTATCAGGTGTAAAGGGTTTGATCTCAGAGCTGAAGCCAGAGCTTTATAACCTTCTTCAGTGATACCACAGTCTGAGAGTCTACAGGAAAAATATTATTATAACTAATTGCTAAATTGTTTTATATTGAAAAAAATCTCAAATGGATTTTATTTAGTCTTTCTATCAAAATGAAACATCTCTTTCTTTTGTTCGCTACAATAAGATTTTGACTCGGATTAAAAATAAATAAAATATTAAAATCAAATTTTCATTCGACTTACCTGAGTTTCTGCAGTGTGCAGTTTTTATTTTCTAATCCGTTCTGGAGTTTCTTTATTCCTGAATCCTTCAGATTATTGTTGCTCATGTCAAGTTCTTTCAGACTGGAGTTTGATCTCAGGACTGTAGCAAGAACTAAGCAGCTTTCCTCTGTTAGATCACAGTCACACAGCCTAAAATGTGACAGGAGGAGAATTTACCAACACAAGGTACTTGATGCCAATATTCAGTGATTACACTTCATCTGATTTAAGATACTGTGAATGTACAATGAATGGAAATAATACTTACTGAAGTTTGTTGAGTCTACAGTGTTTATCCTGCATCAGGGCAGCAAGCTGCTCTACATTCTTTAGTTCTAGTTTATGTTTACTCAGATTCAGCTCACTCAGGGTTAATGGGTCTTTTATACAGAGAACTCTGGTCACATACTGACAGGCTTCAACTGCTGCAGGACTTTGTAAAAACCTGGAAACACCGGATGAATAACAGTAACATTACATGCAATAAGATATTAATATTTTAGAACTAGTTTCCATAAACATGGAAAATCACATGATCAAACAGACATTTATTAGTAACAGACATGTAACGTGTGTTCCTCAACATAAATTAATTAACAGAACATCTGCTTCTCTAGACTTGTGCTTGTCCATGATTTCAGGTTTTCGTTATTTTTTTAATATTTATGTATTCTTTTTTGGCAAGTTGAGATCAATATAGTGTCAAACAAAGCCTATGACTGGAAAGTGATACAGGAACTAAATTATTGCAGAATAATGAAAAACAAAGACGCAAGAATAATATACCATTGCTTAACTTGCAATAGGACATTTTTCTGTATGTGCAGCGAAAGAAATACACTCTTAAAAATAAAGTTGCTTAAAGGGTTCTACACAACGATGCCATAGAAGAACCATTTTTGGTTCCACAAAGAACCATTCAGTCAAAGGTTCTATAAAGAACCCTTGTTTCTTACCTTTTTTATAATCTGAAGAACCTTCTTTCACCACAAAGAACCTTTTGTGAAACAGAAAGACTCTTCAGATGTCAAAGGTTCTTTATGGAACCATTTAGACAAAAAAGGTGGCATCATGAAGCACCTTTATTTTTAAGAGTGTAGAGAAACTGCAAGATTTTATGTGAAATTAAACTTCATCAGCTCCAAATAACCACTAACATACTTGTATTGTTTATTTTTTAACACTACTGTAACGGAAGTAGAATTTCTAAAAGCCAAACAATCACATGTGTAATTAGCCAATGCCATTATTTTTTTAAGGTTAGTTAATCGATTAAACACTGACATCCCTTCCAGCCATTTTTTTTATAATGGTTTCATTTTCTAACTGCTACAATGTATATTAAGAACACTTACCTGAGTTTACACAAATAACCCTGCAGTACATTTACAAGCTCCTTCACTCCTGATTGTCCAGGATCATTTCCTGTGAGATCCAGCTCTTTCAGGTGAGAACGATTTGATCTCAGAGCTGAAGCCAGAGCTTTATAACCTTCTTCAGTGATACTGCAGTTTGAGAGTCTACAGAAAATGTAAAAAAAAATAAAAAAAATAAACTATATATATATATACATATACATACATATATATATATATATATATATATATATATATATATATATATATATATATATGTGTGTGCAGATCAAATTCGTCCAAATCACTAAATCATAAAGTACTACATTATTATATTCCTGCCATTAAAGTAATGGTCTGTGTTTCCACGATGTGCAAATGTACCCACTTTAGTATTTCAAGCTTAGATTTCTTCAGTCCCTCACAGATCTGTTTGACTCCTGAGTCCAGCAGACGACTGTTGTTCAGGTTCATCTCTTTCAGGTTGGGTTTGGAGGAGAGAACAGTAGCTAGAACTGAACAGCTTTTCTCTGTCAGCTCACAAGTATTCAGCCTAAACACAAAAACATTATTATTTGTTATTATCAGATATTCATATATACTAGGGGTTGGACATTCATTGTCTGGCTATCTGGGACATTGGAATGGAGTAAAAAGTTAAGATAATAACTTTCTCTGTAGTATTATATCACATTGTGAGTTTATATTAGCACCATTTTTTGTTTTCTCATGGTAACTGATAGAGCGTTTGGACATGGAAGCAGGACTACGTGACGTCAGACGTATCAAACGAATAGAAGGCGCAACAGGATAATAAAGGTTTGAAGGACTTCCACATTTACGCTCTGTTTCCAAACAGTTAAAATGACAAATGAAAGTATTCTCCGAAAGCTCCACAAGACATGTGTGATTATATTACTGGATGCTCGAAACTGAATTTGTGCGCAGATGCGGTACATTTGTCACAGGACGTGTGGTATGACAGTTGTGTCCGACTATATGAACTAGCTGTTTTAAAAACAGTATTTTTATAATTAACATTAGTTTATCAGTATGTTTCAAATGATATTTTTTCGATTATTGGTGATTCCATAAGCTCTCTCTCACGCACCTGCGCAGGTTAAAACACCAAATAGTTCTGCTATGACAAGAACAAAGAGTCTCTCTCTTGCTCCACACATGCACGATAATATTGTGTATCATAGATCTCATGGGCTGACGATATGATGATTTGAAAAATTACCATATCGCCCAACACTAGTTACAATAACTTCCTTACATCACAAAGGTTTGCAGATACACAGTTAACAGATTAGAAAATGTATAATATCTAAAATCATAATCCCTTACTTTATTTTCTCCACTATGCAATGAGAGTCCGGCAGAAGTGCAGCGAGTTTCTCCCAGTCAAGGTCTCCAAGTTTAATTGTGCTCAGATCCAGTTCTTGGAGCAGTAAAGGATTTGTACCCAGAATGTTAAAGAGATACTCATACGCTTCCTCTGCAGCAGGACTCAAAAAGCTACAGAAATTAGAAGAGAAGTTTAGATTAGATAACTGTTATAATTTTATACCTTTTGCATCTCCCATCCTCATCATGAGTCCAGTGTAATATTTAAGTCAATTGTTATAATTCAATTTAGTTTTTACTGAGAAAATACCCTAATCAGGTAATAAATTAATGAATTATTTAATTAATTATCTGTCAAAATTGTAATGATTGTTTTACATTACATTTGTGTCACAAAATTTGTCAGACTCATGAAATTCAAGTTTGTGACTGTAGCGACTCCTCTACCTGTTATTCAGTATCACATCAACTAATCTGCCCCCTTTAATATGTTTCAAACAGCTCAATACATTTCTGTCTCTTGAAGTAATTGAATGATTTTATTACCTGATGTTCATTAAATTACCCATTGCACCCTTTAGTAATTTAAAGAGCCACTGTAGCCCTAATTTTCCAGGATAGTTTCCGGTGAGATCTAGCTTTGTCAGACGTGAAGGGCTTGATCTCAGAACTGAAATCAAGGTTTTGTAATTTTCACCATTGATACCGCAGTCTGAAAGTCTGTAAATGGAAAAAAAGAGATTAATATTAAGTACAGCCTGTTCTACTCTAAATAAAATAAAAATCCATAAAGCAAAATGTTGCTTTTAAAAAATCCATAACTAAGTAGAAAAATATATTGTCATAAAAACTTCCAAAAAGTGCATTTGTGCCTTCATATTGATATTTGCAAAACTTATAAATGCCATTATAACATCTGCTTATTTTTAGAACCATTTTGTTCCCTGAATTAAATTAAACATCAAGTAAAATTAAAGAATAATTACCTTAATAAAATAGAATAGAAAACTTAAACTTATCTTATTTGTTGTTTGCTAAAACAACCTTACTTTAAAATTAAAATATTTCAAAGGTAAGAATAGAATAAATACCAATATAAAATGGTAATAAAAATTATAATATTATATTAATATACTAAAGTAAGACTTGATTATTTTGAATTTCCAAATATTGAACACAATATTTAAAGATTACAATAAGTAGTTAAAAAAATAAAAATAAATTGAAAATAACATTTTACTAGTAGTAGTGTTTCATTTAATCAAAAATGCATTTACAAAAGTATATTAAAGGGCCCCTTTTATGTTCATTTACACAGTAATAACTTTCTATGGTATCAGTTTTGCCATTTCAGTCCGAGCACAAGTCTGACAATGATACTCAGGAAGAAGCTTATCATCCTGAGCCACATTCACAAGAATGACTTGTGCGAGACATTTCAGAGTGTCAATTATTTTATACGTCTTTTTATACCTATTTTAGAAGAAGCCATTAGAAAAGATGTTGAGAACACAGCACAAGTTATGGCAGTACTACTGAAAAACTTAACAACTAAAATTGTTAAAAATACTGAAATTTAACTAAAAAAAGTTAATCGCTGTTCTAATCTAAGTGCTGCTGCACTGTAATGCACACTCAAAGGCTATCACTGAAAAAAGTAATAAGTAAATTTACTTAATTTTTATTTGGCAAGTTTTTGCACAAGCATTTTTCAAGTAAATTTAACACATTTGGAAATTAAGTAAATCTACTTAACTAAGTTAAGTAAAAAAGAAAAAAAAAAAAACGAATAATTATATTTTATTGAGTAAATAATATTAAATTAATGTATTTAGCAGACACTTTTATCCAAAGCAACTTACAGTGCATTCAGGCTAACAATTTTCACGTGTTCCCAGGGAATCGAACCCCAAACCTTGCACTTGCTAATGCAATGTTCTACCACTGAGCTACAGGAACACTTCAAGACTTTGTGACAAAAATGAGTGAAATTTCACTTTCTTATTTTTTTATTTTGGAAAAGTTTTTACACTAATAAAAAACCTGAAACAGATATTCCAGAAATTTCTAAATGTAAAATAATTTTTTTCAAAACAGTTTTATCAAATGAGGGTAAATAAGTCTCTCACTTCTGTCCCTTTAAACCAGTTTACAGCAAAGACAGCACGAAGGACTGGATTCACATGATAAATATTCTGCAATTAAGAAAACAGACAAAAGAAATAGCACTGTAAAACCCGATAAGTAAACTTTACTCGAACCATTTGAGTAAACAGATTGCCTTGATTTAAACCATGTAAGTTTTAAAATTTTGCGATTAAGTAATTAATTGATTAACTAAGTGCTGATTGTGAATTAGTGATGAACAGCTGCTGTTAACAAACAGAATCACTGAAGAAAAGAGAAACACAACAACTACTCCAACTGACTTCAGACTTAGATGAAATCAACTGAAATAAAATACATGAAATCTCTCAAGATCTGATTAAACAACCCCATAAACAGCATCACCAGCTCCACTTATTAATAACCAGACTGACTTTATTTCTGTCAGACGTCTACAGAAGATCTTATTGAGAATGAACTAAGGTTAAGATGTTGATTTATTGTTTCATTTGAAGTAACCATGTTAGAGATCAGTGTTTGCTTTAGTTGGGCTCTTGACCCTTGATTTCTGTCTTAGTCTTTTCTCTGGCTGTTATAACCGTGTGTTTCTAAAACACATTTGTTGTTACTCAAAAGCCCAGAAGAAATGTCATCAGGTGTTAACCTGTACCTAGGTGTAGGTTGTTATGCTTTATATTGGTGATGATAATCGTCAATTATTGAGTTGTACAGAGTCCAATATTTATCATGTGCATCCAGTCCTTCGTGCTGTTTTTGCTGTAAACTGGTTTAAAGGGACAGAAGTGAGAGACTTATTTAACCTCATTTGATAAAACTTTTTTGAAAAAAATAATTTTACATTTAGAAATTTCTAGAATATCTGTTTCGGGCTTTTTTGTTAGAGTAAAAACTTTTCCAAAATAAAAAAGTAAGTAAGTGAAATTTTCACGTATTTTTCACAAGATCTTGAAGTGTTCCTGTAGCTCAGTGGTAGAACATTGCAAGTGCAAAGTTGGGGGTTCGATTCCCCGGGAACACATGAAAGGTGAAAATTGTTAGCCTGAATGCACTGTAAGTTGCTTTAGATAAAGGTGTCTGCTAAATGCATTAATTTAATATTATTTAATTAAATTTTACTCAATAAAATGTACTTATTATTATTTTATTTTTTTAATTAACTTCATTAAGTAGATTTACTTAATTTCCAAATGTGTTAAATTTACTTGAAAAATGCTTGTGCAAAAACTTGCCAAATAAAAATTAAGTAAATTTACTTATTACTTTTTTCAGTGTACAGACAGCAGCTCGTACGTCACACGCAGATCACATGTGCACAGAATCATTTAGCGCAGAAATGTACTGTCAACGCTGTTCTTTGATTTCTCAATAAAATAGCGTTGAAACATAAAAGTTCAAGCATATATTTCTTAACTAAATCCCACAATGTCACTACTACTAGACACTACTACTACTACTACTAGATACTACTAGAGAGATGCCGCCATGTAGAAATAATTCACACATGCAATCGCTCTCACTAATGCATTCATATAAATGTAATCTTTACTGTGAGATATAATCTGTGTGAAATAAAGCGAACCAAAGGCAAAAGAACTGATGAAAATGGGCTGTTATAGGAGCAATAGCCATGTGGGCAGCACTGTGTCATTTGCCATAGCTGTGCACAGGGGGTTTGTTACAGCTCCAAACTTATTTTTTCATTAATGACAAACGATTTCGACTCGACTTTCTTCACATAAAAGACGACTTAAAAAAAAAAATCTGAAGTTGTTCAACCTCTAATATATACTCACACATGTATCTCAGAAAAGCTACAAGTGCTCTTTAAATATTGTTGCAGATATAGAATCACAACCCCTAGAGTACATGAAGAGCTAACAAAACTGATCAATGCATTAAAAAAACATTTGTACTCAATATTGCTCCCACTGAGTTACTCTCAAAAAGTGATTACAAAAAAATCTACAATTTTAAACTCCTTTGCCTTTGTCCATGTAATGATGCAATTAATCAAACAGGCATGTTCTACTGGATATATTAACTCCCTTTGGCATGGATTTCATGCTTTACAGATTGTTTAAATACACAAATACCTATAAAAAAGGATAATAGAAAATACTCACTTCAGTTTCTCCAATTTGCATTGTGGATTTTCCAAAAGCAAACAAATTTTCTGTATTCCTGTGTTTCCTAGTTTATTTCCACTCAGATCCAGCTCTGTCAGGTTAGAAGGATTTGAATTAAATGCTGAAGTCAGAGCCGCACAACCTTCTTCAGTAATACTGTTTTTATTCATCCTGCAGAGAAAGAAAACAAAAAAAAAGGAAACATTATTCAATTTATCTTAAGACCTACTTTTCAGCAATGGCATCTTTGATTGTTGATGATAACATTGAGCCTCATTCATGAAACAGAAGCAGAATTAATTTTATTTGTAAATAATAAATTGGTCATAAAAGTAAATTGGATTCATGAAAGTGTATTTCTCTGCTTCCAACCACATGTAAATAGTGTTTAAAATTTCCAAACATTATTTTTTCTTCTGGTGAACCGATGATGTTGCATTTTGATAACATTATTTTAGTATCAAATACTAAGTATTGTGACTCAAGAAAAAGTGGCTTCAACTCAAGCCCTGATTTACTATCAGGACTACTAGTGCTTAGAAGATAAGGGTGGATTGCAATATACTTGTATTATGTTGGTGGTGTTGAGGAAGTGGACAGATGCCAAAACAGCTGATGATGGAGCAAGGTGAGTGACTGCTTAGGCTACAACAAGTAAACTGAAACTTTATAGTTCACTCCACCTGAAACTGTGATCAGGAATTTAATAGAATAACAAAATGAATTAGTTAACCAGTAAGTTAAATTTCAGAAATTTCATTCATTAACAAAAATGAAATCAGCTGCATGAACCACTTTCCTTTTTATTGTAGATGAATTATTCTGAACGTCAGAATTATTGGTCTAAATTTACTCTTATATTTACAGAAGTTTCATGTATGAGACTAGTTTGTAAGCTGCTCTGGATAAAAGTGTCTGTTAAATGAATACATATATTAAAAGAATTAATCATCAACAGTTTATGAAAATGAAACACAAAACGAATATTACATTTGAAAAATATTTTATAAAGACACATAACTGCACAAAAATGAAAATCACATATATACTTACTGAATGATGTTCAGTTTACAATGTTTATCCTCCAGTAGAGCAGCGAGCTGAATCACTTTATGTGTGCTGTCCAGTTTATGTTTACTCAGATTCAGTTCTCTCACAAGTAATGGGTTTTTATTCACAACTCTTATCACATACTGACAGGCTTCTTCTGCTTCAGAACTCAGAAACCTGCAGAAGAGAAAATGAAGCAGGATTCAGTTCAGTTCTCACCTTTTAAGGTACAATGACAATTGAAAAAAAATGCTTAAATCCCCTGTAGTTTATTATAACAACACTTTAACTTTCATGCAGCAACATATTGTATTTCTGAAATAATATTTATATAATTAAATGAACTGCATACATTTTAAGTATTTCAACACATCTCACCTCAGTATTAGTTTACAGTTTGGTTCCTGTAGTAAATCAGTGAGCTCCTTCACTCCTGATTGTCCAGGATCATTTCCTGTGAGATTCAGCTCTATCAGGTGTGAAGGGTTTGATCTCAGAGCTGAAGCCAGAGCTTTATAACCTTCTTCAGTGATACTGCAGTTAGAGAGTCTAGAAAGGAAATTAAAATGTTACATTGAGCTGATTTAACAGTTATTCTAGAAATGTCTTGACTAATAATAACTGCTAAAAAGAAAAGCTAGTGAATTTTGTTCCTTGTACAAATTAATGTAAAAAATTATGAATATTAGCACAAACAAAATATCCAGACACCTTTAATGTGTTAGAAATCAACTTACTTGAGTTTCTGTAGTTTACAGTTTTCTTTCAGTCCATCAGTGAGCAGCTTCACTCCTGAATCTTGCAGATTATTATTGCTCAGATCAAGATCCTTCAGACTGCTGGAGTCTGAACGGAGAACTGAAGCAAGAGCTGAACAGCTTTCCTCTGTTAGATCACACTTACAGAGTCTTCAAAAAAATAAAAAATACAAATAATTATATATATATATATATATATATAGTATGTGATATGGGATTTTTGTGTTGAGTGTAGCTCTTGGTGAAATGTACTCACTTGAGTGTCTTCAGCTCACACACAGGATTCTTCAGTCCCTCACAGATCTCTTTGACTCCTGAGTCCAGCAGACGACTGTTGTTCAGGTTCATCTCTTTCAGGATGGTTTTGGAGGAGAGAACAGTGGCTAGAACCGAACAGCTATTGTCTGTCAGCCTACAATTGTTCAGCCTAAACACAAAAACAGCATTTTTTTTATTATTCTGCACATTTTCAACATACATCAGACCAATATCTCTTTATATTGGATCACACATGACAGACATTATTTAATAATAAATAAACAAACATTAGCTATAATGTATAAAATAATGTCGACTCACTTAATTTTCTCCACTTTGTTATGAGAGTCCATCAAAAGAGCAGAGAGCTTTTCTCCATCAAGATCTCCTAATTTATCTTCACTCAGATCCAGTTCTTTCAGTAATAATGGACTTTTACCCAGAACTTCAGTGAGATAATCACATGCTTGCTCTGCAGCAGGACTTTTCAAAAATCTAAACAAAATAGATTATCAATTTATATCTCATAATCTTAAAATTGTATGCCTTTTGTAGCCCGATTCCTCTTTAAAGAGTCCAGCTAATGTACATAAAGATGGTACTCAACCAGAATAATACTTTCACCACTGCCTTCCCCACAGCGACAACATTTGGGGTATTTGCTGCCTTTAACGCCTAAGTGGCATTTTAACCAATGTTTGAATTGAGGGGGGAGGGTGCTGATGGGGTCCAGGACCCCTTATAAGCATAGAGAGAATTTGATTTATAGTGTCCATCCAAATAACTGAACTTAATAATTTTAAGACACTCACTTAAGTTTTAGTTTACAGTCTGGTTTTTGTGGTACAACATTGAGCTCCTTCACTCCTGATTGTCCAGGATCATTTCCTCTGAGATCCAGCTCTATCAGGTGTGAAGGGTTTGATCTCAGAGCTGAAGCCAGAGCTTTATAACCTTCTTCAGTGATACTGCAGTCTGAGAGTCTGTTAAACAAAAATAAGCTGTTTATTGTTTGTTTGGACAAAAATTAGTAGTGGATTTAACATGCATTACGACAAACTACTGAGATCAACGTTAACTAAACCACATTTAAATAATTCAGTTAAGTATTTTATTACGATATTTAAAATAAGTGATTTGTGAAAAAAATAAACTGTCCAAAGTAGTGAAACTGAAATTTAAGCCACTGATTTCATTTTCAATTATTCTGTTTAAAGGAACATTAAAACATGTGTATTATTAACACATTATTCAGAAATTATTTATTCAGAATTATTCCGAAATTATTTATTCAGAAAATAAAAATACACACTTGAGTTTCTTCAATCTGCATTGTGGATTTCTCAACAGATGACAGAGCTTTTCTATTCCTGAGTTCTGTAGTTTATTTCCACTTAGATCCAGCTCTATCAGGTTTGAAGGATTTAAATTAAATGCTGAAGTCAGAGCAATACAACCTTCTTCTGTAATGCTGTTATTATTCAGCCTGCAGAGAAAGAAAATAAAAACAGAAAACATTATTTAGTTTGTTTTAGCCATAAACAACTAAAATAACAAAGATGCATCTAAATGAAGGTACATCTAATAGCCCTCAAAACTATAAAGAACAGCAATAACATCATTTGATCAGACTCTAGAAATGATAAGATGCTTTGCAGAGCATATACTCATATAAAAAAAAACTCACTTCAGTTTGTTGAGTTTACAGTGTTTATCCTGCAGTAGAGCAGCAAGCTTCTTCACATTTGAGTCTTCTAGGTTACTCAGATTCAGTTGTCTCAGGAGTAACGGGTTTTTACCCACAACTCTTTCCACATACTGACAGGCTTCATCTGCAGCAGGACCCAAAAACCTGCAGAAGAGAAGATAAAACAAGTTAAATTCAATTCACTACTAAAAATATCAGCTAACTTTGTATTATTTTTTTTATTATTTTTGATGCAACAGACTGTATTAATTAAATAATATTTCCATAAATAATAATATAAATAAGAATTATTATTATTATTATTATTTATTTTTTTTACAATATCTTACCTCAGTTTTAGTTTACACACTGGACCCTTTACAGAATCAAGAAGCTCCTTCACTCCTGATTGTCCAGGATCATTTCCTCTGAGATCCAGCTCTACCAGGTGTGAAGGGTTTGATCTCAGAGCTGAAGCCAGAGCTTTATAACCTTCTTCAGTGATACTGCAGTTTGACATTCTTGAGGAAGACAAAAACAACCAAATATATTAGCTAAGTTTAATTACCAGGTATAAAAGTACTATTTTGACTTAAAGGTCCCGTTTTTTGCGCTTTTTTGAAGCTTTGATTTTGTTTACAGTGTGCAATATAACATGTGTTCATGTTTCGCGTGTAAAAAAAACACAGTATTTTTCACACAATTCACACACATAGTTTTACATGTGGATTATAATTTTCGGGAACCGATTTAAACATAAATTGTAACCCTTAATCTCCAAGTACAGCGTCCCTGGGAAGCCCCAACAAAGATGATTGGACTCAGAGATGAAAATAACAGCGTTTCAACGACATGGCGACAAAAACAAACAGCTCTTCCTTCTTCTCCGTCGGAGCGCAACAAGACCACGCCCCCTTTTTGTGAATTCATGTGGGCGGAGGTTAGTCAAAAAACTGTTTTAGTGACGTCATTACTGAAGGAACTAGAGGGCTGTAGTCCAAACGGGTCGTTTTTTGTAGGCAAATAATAAATATATAATAAAATATCTCACTTGGCATTGAACTTGGAGCTTTAGAATTTTATTTATACTCTAACATCAATACACACTAACTAAAGTTTAAAACATGGGATCACAAAGAAGGGGACCTTTAAGGGTATCCCAGAGGGGGGGGGGGAACTCCTGAGGCAAAGGATCTCATTAAGAGTGTTGAAAAGTTCTTAACAGTCACCCTTCCTTAAGTGTTTATACTAAATGATTGACTGTAGTTTCTGGCAGCACATGGCAATGGGTGCCGTGGTTTCTATAGTTACTACATCTCACAATAAAAAAACAACAAAACAACACCAGATGTACAAATATATTTGTGTTATGGAGAATACCAAGAGCACAGAAGACATAAAACTGGACTGTTGTGAGACAAAGGATTACTAATGGTAGATCCGGTACTCCCTCAATAATTTCATATCAAAATGAGTGTGATTTTAATGATTGTGCAAATTTCAATCATTTAAACACGTGCCTAATTTGATCATTAAAAATGTGCCTTGGTACTTCCTCCTCTTCAGTTAACATAAAATCAGCCATGACGTCTGAATTTAAGATGATGGGAGCATTCAGTCTCTTAAATGTATTAAGGTAAAACGGTTAGTAAGGACTTTGTAGAAACACTTAAGGGAGCACTGAAATAATTATATAATAATAATTAATGACAGCCTTAAGGTTACTTGAGTTGACCTTATGTTTCTTAATTGCAAGTTTCACTAAGGTTAAACTTCTAACTAAGGGTTGTAACGGATATGCAGTTAATCGATTCATGGGTTCTGAACTAATGAATCACGGTTCGTTGAATCTAAAACAATGCAAACCCAAAGCTTGTAGATTTTGAATTCAGGCATATAAACCCAACTCTCATTAAACTGAATGCCTGGCGCCGGCCTGGCTGGATTTAAATTATTTACAACACTGAACGAGACATTCCACAGTCACGTGAGCAGCCTCAAAGGAGAAACGAAACACCCACATTCCTAAACACACACACAAACTTTTCTTTACGCTCTTTATGTAAGTCCTTAATAATATGTATCTTGAATATGTTTGTGTGTTTGCATAAATGGTAAATCCTTGTTATGCGAGGATTATAAGTTGCTGACTGGCAAATTGTAAATGCTTCTCCTAATTTAATGTTCTCAAATAAGAGGCATGATTCTGTAACCCTACTCCTGACCAGCTCATAAAACTTTATGATCCCACTGGGAAACAGGACAGGAAAAAGCCAGCTCACTGGCACCTTCTCTCAATGTATTCTAAACTGGTACCTTTTCTCAATGTATTCTAAATGTACAGTAGGTGGCCAGCCTATCTCGGCCTTACCGCTGCGTGTACCTGTAACTGTAATTCATTTACGTGTTGAAATCATTCGCGAAACTACTGCCAGGTGGTGCAAAGGGATGGATTGCGAAATGAATGTAATTATAAAATGAGATAGAAGGAAGTAAAAAAACATTAACATTATGATATGACATTGTAACATTTAAAAAAGAAAGAACATGTTTTTTTTTTTTACAATCTGTTAATTTTTAAAATGTAGGATAGTCTTAGGCTACAGTCTACTAAACAAAAATTAAAAGAAGTCCTTTACACAAAGGATCATTTGTATGTATAAATATGTATATATATACACACACACAAGTTAAATGTTTTAATTTCATTTTCATTTCGGTTCATTCTTGGTTTAAAAAAATCTTCAGGTTCCATATGCAGAGCGAAATGGGAACGGTCCAGTATTTTGCAATAAGTAGTATTAACTCTTTTATTATTCTTGATTTTTCAAACTACCAACACTTTGCATTTTTGAATTATGCCTTATGTGTGACCAAAAATTAAGTATTATTTGTTTCAGCTGTTTGATCGCTGGTGCCTTGCGCACTATTCACTGGAAACAGCAGTCGTTCACCAGTCATTTGGCGTGAGCACTTTGACATATTGTTAATTATGATTTTTTTTTCCATCGATACTGAAACGCACACAGCCTATTTACCTCATGAATAATAGTTAAGCTTCAAATGGGCAACATCACGAATATGGAAAGTTTGGATTTCTCCCGTTTGAGAGCCCAAGCTTACCTTATGCTTAGATTTAAATTATTATTATTATTTTTTTATTACTAAGCCTTGTAGCAGAAATGAGTCGAACAGACAAATTAAAGAGTCTATCAGAGCTGTGTGCATTGAAAAATGAGCTGAATTCCTCAGGAAGTCATAAATCAGTTCTAGTGCCACAAGAACCAAGCAAGATAACCAACCAACCAACTTGGTCACACAACAGCTTTCAACATTAACACCAATAGAACAATTATTGACAATTTTAATTCGAAGAAGAGATTGTCAAATGTATTGTTCGTGATTGAAATGCAACGCTGGACATCACATGTAAACCCAGGAGATCAAGTTAAATACTTGCATTGACTTCCCCCATCAGCAGAACCAGACTGAAATTCCTAAGGGGGAAGGGCTTTAAACCTTTGTCTTCACAGAAAAGTCCCTTGGCCAGAGAATGGCAAAGAAACTGCTTTCTGAACATTATATATGGACCAGAATGAACTCAAAAAAGACTTCTAAATGAATCGTTCCATTGCTTAACTCCATATTCATTTATGTGTAACCCACACATTTGACTATCATGTATAATCACTTATTGTGTATGTCTTTTGATAACTATAGGATACATAGTCATGTCTAGTATTGACATAATCGAATTTTCTTGCTTGATATTGTCCTGACAATCATTTATTTGTAAAATATATCATAATCATGTTATAGGAATCATGTCCAAAATTAGACCCTGTGAGGCAAGAACCACATGCTTGGTAAGATAAACAATGATTTATGATACCCCAGACCCCAGGACCATATCTGATTGGTCAAGGCAACATTTGAGGGGTGGCCAACAAGAAAGTTTAAATACTTTGGACACGATTAAATTTCGCTTTTAGTTCTAGTCTTGCTTGTGCTATCAGTCATGCGGGCTTTTAGTCTGCTTTTAGTTCTAGTCTTGCTTGTGCTATCAGTCATGCCTGCTCTTAGCTTTTAGCTTTGCTACCTAGCTTTAGCTTGTAGCATCTAGCCATGCGGTTAGTCATCATTGTTCTTTGAGCGCGGTTCCAGCGTGCCTGCCTGCTGCTACTATGCCACAATGAGAAGGAACACAACCTAGTCTCGTCAAACTTTATTTCTTTTCTTTTCCGTTTGAGAGTTTCGTGTTCTGAGTTAAGTTTTGTAACGTCCACCTCGTCTGCGCGTTTGAACTCCAACCAGCCACACAACTCCAACTTCAGCCAACGCCCAAACACGGGCTCCCCAAGACGTCACTTCAGCCAACTGAACTTCCAGCCAATCAGCGACACCGGGATACCCCTTTCAACTGGAGTCCCGTTCACAGCAAACGAAGGCAACGTATTCCCAGATATTTGTTGTGCTGGTGTATCTAATATAATTTTAACCCCATTGAGGAACTCAATGCGAGCGCTAATTACGTGATTGATGGTTGTTCATGTCTATGCAATTTAACGTATTGCTGTAAACTTGGGATTCCATATTTCCATTCTCTTAAACTCATATTTTCCTAACTGTCGATCTTCCTGCAACTTGTGTGAATGTGTGAGTGCGTGCGTTTATGTGTTAGATTAGTTTATCTGTCTTAGATTTATCTAATAAAGCCTTATTCATATTGAAAAGAGAAGTATCTTGTGTTTTGTGCTTACAAGTTAATGTCTTAAACTGCCGATCTTGTTACTGTGCTAATTGATAGTGTTTCACTATAGTTTGGATATTAATATCCAGCGCAGATTTGATGTTAACGGCTCGTTCACTGAACCGCAGCGCGTCTCCGTGAACAGCCGTGAAACAGTGATTCTGTTCAAATTCCCTTTAAAATCTTAAATGATTCCCTTTGAGCTAAATTGACCTGTTTCCGTTACAGCCTATATTATTATATACTGCAATTATATGTATCCATTAGAATTATATATTTTTAATTATTGTTTTGTTCTGATAAATTTAAATTTAAAGGATTTGTTATAAAAAAACTCTTATAGCCTATTTTTTTCGTCTCACAAACTCTGATTTATTTTTTAGCGTGTTTAAAAAAAAACATGCAGCAAACGAAAATAGGTGATTAATCCGTTAAAATGAAACGTATACACGACTCATATATTTTTTTCCTCTGACAAACTTAATTTATTTTTTTGCATGTTTAAAAAAAATACAAAAATAAAGAAAACATTCAGCAAATAAAAATAGCGATTAATCAGTTAAAATTTGTTACTCTTGGTTAACAGTAATTATGATTATTTTACTTCAGATCAGAGCCTGGGACTAATCTAGATTAACCAGGGTTTTTTTTTTTTTCATTGCATCTGAAAATGACTTTGTTCATTACATTCACTTCACGTGCTCTGGCGCAGATCAGCCTCCCGCGATGTTCAGCTGTGGATGATTTAAAAATGTTAAAAATGATTGAGCATTATTGAAGACACCTGATGTTAACAAGCAGACTCACCAAACGAGAAAATCACAATTTGTGTGTCACCATTATAGTGGTCAGTGTTTGCTTTAGTTGGGATCTTTGCTTGTGGCTTTTTACATTTAAAATTTGTTTGGCAAGCCAACAGCAAAAGTCATCGGGTGATGATGATTATGTTTAAATGTAATCGTTGTTTGACCTGAGTTACTGAACTAATTTACAGTGTTTTCTCTAAATAAAACTTCTATTATTGATTGTAACAGCTTTGATTCCACAATGAAAGCGTCTGCATTTTGTATACATCTCTTGCAAGTGATTCTGATTTTTTTTTAAATTAAAGAATGTTTATTTTAGGCACACACAGATAACAAGAATCAGCGTATGAATCTCAACAACGGTGACAAACAGCATATTCAGATAAACAGATCTACTCTGAACATCACAAAACTAGATACTAAAAATTCAAATAAAAACAGCAAAAATAAAATTTAGTTAGAATAAAAAGTTAAAAAGACAGTTCAGCTCATAATTTATTCTTGCTGCAATGCATGATGGGAGTCATGGATGAGTTTTTATTGGCTACAACATGCTTTTTTGATGGTGACCGTTGTTGTGATGCTCACGCTGATTCTTGATGTCTGTGTTTCTAAACTAAAGATTTATTTTTTATGAAGCACTAACTTTTAAAAACATGTCACATTATGCCAAAAAATGCTGGATTGTTATCTTTTTTTTCCCCACTTAATTTATGTATACATTAAAGAAACCTGAACTTGACATGCTACATGACAATTAGCTCAAACCACAATCAATAGCACACATGATTGCCTTTGCTCTGGTTTGTATGTTATTAATTATGTTACCACAGCAACACAAAGTCTAAAGTTAATAACTGAAGGTTCAAGATCCCAACTAAAGCAAATACTGAGCACTATAATGGTGACACACAAATTTTGATTTTCTCGTTTGTGATTCTGCTTGTTAACATCAGGTGTCTTCAATAATGCTCAATCATAACTCAATTAACTTCTTAATTATCTCATGAACTTCAACTCTGCTTCAGTGTTTATATGAGTCCATACTCAAGAGTGTTAAATTAACACTGGAGATTTTGCTGTGCAGCATGTTCTTGAAACATTGGTAAGAAATTGTTCATCTGCTACATTGCACTGTCACTTCTGGTAGAGATGCTTTGACCTTTTGTGATAGGTTTTGATTGTACTTAGTTTTATAAAAATTTTCTGAATTAGATTTTACTTCTTTTACTACACTGTATTGCTAGTGTTCTGATTAAAACAGTGTAACTGGGGGCTCTGAAAACACTGCTTGTGAATAATTTGTTAATATTGTACATTTTCATCTGAATGCATTAAATAATTGTTTAATGAATAGTGTTGTCCACTTTGCTTCCAACCTCACTGTTACTGAACTGTAAAGTGAAAATATTGTGTGATTTATTTTGCATTCAGTTTTCAGTTAAATATATTTCACAATATCAAAGTTATTGTGAAACATTGTGAACATACCTAAACTCACTGGTTAAATCTTATGTGCCCTCCAGAAGTTTGCACTCTGCAAGTAAATGACGCCTTGTGGTGCCATCCCAAAGAGGTTCAAAATCTCAAGGACCTTTTCCTGGACTGTGCCCAGCTGGTGGAATCACCTCCCAATCTCAATTCGTACAGCTGAGTTTTTACTCATTTTCATGAAACATCTTAAGACTCATCTTTTCCCACCAGAACTTAACCAACTAATGCTAGCACTTTTCCTTCTTTTCTTGTCTTTCATATTAAAAAAAATCAACTGGCTATGCGTTCTGTACTAGACTAACTGAGACTTGTCATGGCAATTTTTACTGTTGTTGTTCCATGTACACCTGACTGCTTCTGTTGTTCTCATTTGTAAGTCGCTTTGGATAAAATCGTCTGTTAAATGATTAAATGTAAATGTTTATACAGGATGGTACAGAAAGTGCACAAGTGGGAGAGAGTGGAGGGGATGGCATCAGAAAGGACCTAGCGCTGGGACACTTTCAAGGATCACCCGAAGCACAACCACACTGTATACACGAGGCTGCTGGTTCTAACATTTTAGAGTGCCCTGCGGTAGAAATGTCATTCTGCATTCCCCACGGTAAAGAAGACACAGTCCGGGGGGGTTCCCGTTAGAAATCAACTGGTTGAAGGTTTCCTGTTCGTACTGTGCAACACATTTTCACTGCACAAATGTACACAACTCTTGTAAAGAGACACATTACTAAAACATGTTTTTGACATAAACTGTAGTTTTCCAGTCAAATAAAAGATCCACTGGTTTCAGTCATAAAGGTACAAGGGTTTGTCTTGTAAGTGCTGCAAAAATCATTCAGCTTTCATCCCATGTCTGCAGCACGACCCTAATTCACCCGTAATGCAGGTAAGCCGGTGAAACAGCGTCGCGATTTCAATGGTGAATCCACGTCGTGATTTCAACGTTGATCCAATTTGTAAAATCGAAAGGTAATTCAACATTGATTCAACGTCGGGATTTCAACGGTGAATCATCGTCGTGATTTCAACCGTACATCAACGTCACGATTTCAACGGTGAATCAACGTCGTGATTTCAACGTTGATCCAATTTGCAAAATCGAAAGGTAATTCAAACGATGATTCAACCCTGGTACCTGACATTGTTTCTACGTTGAATCAATCTAAAATAAAACAATAAAAAACGCGTTGGAATGATCCAACAAAAGACAACAGAACCCAGTGATGGATGCACTGGACACGATCCCTATCAGTGAACTGATGCTCTTTCGGTTTATGATGAAATGTTCTGACACTGTGTTCAGATGATTTGACACTATAGTGTGATGTCATCAAGTTTAGACACACTTTTAGCTGTGGGGCACAGATGACAACTTTCGCGTCCAGTGTAGACAGAAAGTTTCTGCTCTATTTACAAACAAGTTCTAAAAAAAAAAAAATCTAAACCAGTGGCATAACAAGATGGAAATATAAACTAGAAAATATATTAACAGGTCCTCCGTCCATGACACTGACTCACTGCTGAGCTGCCAGTTTTATTTTGAACAGCTCTTAAAGCTGAGTGGATGGTTAAATGCATGATGTGCTAGTATTAAAAAAATTATATATAAAAAAAAATAAAATAAAGGTCTTTCCAGCATTTAGGTATAACAGTACTGTTTTTTTTATATCATCTTGTTGCAGTTATAAATTTGACTGCTAAATGAATGATAAAGAACTATATTAAAACTTGTTTTGTAAAATTTCTTCATCATTTGAATATTTATTTAAAAATCAGTTTAAATCATGAATCAGATTTTTTTTTTCAAAAAACAAAACAAAACAAATGTAGCACCCTGCAAAATTTACATATTGTTTATTGTGTTCTGTTAACAGAACTGGGCCAGTTCAATTGTTCTTGGTGTGTAATATTTTTTTTGTTTGTTTGTTACAAGTATTTGATATTAATTCATATTTGTTATTGAGTTATACAATTGTAAGGGGTTGAAATATCCTCTGTTGTGATTAACCTTTGATCCCTCTGTCATTTTATTTTGCATTGGGTGGCTAGGTGTCAGTTTTGTTTACTATCCAATCAGTGCCATCCAGAGAGCAGTTTGGCAACCTACCGGATTTTTGAGGGGGCGGTACAAAAGAAACCGGGAGAGACGGAAAGAGGGGAAAAAAAATTGGGAGAGCTATGAGCTAATTGCAAGTTCTGCACGATTGATTACTGTTAATCAAAGTTAAGAGTCAGGGGATTTATTTATTTATTTATTGTCATTGTGTTACCCTGTTAAAACGGGAGAGTGAGCTTTGTTTTGGAGCTGGTAAAATCGGCCACAGAGACTCTACTGAAGAGCTAACGCCATAGCCATGTGCGAACAGTTACGGCAAAGCCATGTGCGTCGGATGCGGCCATACATGCTGCTGTAAGAGATGTGCTCATGATTCGCGCTGATTCCGGAGGTGTCTTGTGTTTGCACACGGACGAGACGGAGGTTCAGGACAGCTTCATTGCGTATCTTACCACGGGACAGAACGGTTTGGTAATCTTGCTGTTTTACCAAGGAACTGTGAGTAAAGACTATATCCTTTGGAAATATTTCACCCGAGCTCCAACAAGCGCGCCATCGTTGTGGTACCACAAAACTGAGCCTTATAAGTAGAAAAAAAAAAACCCCGGGGTAATGTTCAGTTATTTTATTTGATAATAAGGACCGGTTGAAAGGGAAATTCACATGTTCCTGAAAATTTATATAAATACATTTTGAGTTGAACATTCAATCTTTGTGGTCTGATATTTAATTGTGTTCGATTGGTGTGATTCTTTTATTTTTATTTATTTATTTATTTGGCAAATAAGGGTTATAGCGTTTAAGTGCATGTGCATGGGAGTTTTATGCTCACAAGAAAAAAACAAAAGCAAATGCAGTATAGCTATATTTAAGCTAACCAGGCCTCTCTACACTCTAGCCAGAGTCAAATACCCAAAGGTTTTATTTTCTGTGTATACATTCTGATTTTATGTTCTAGTAATCCCTTATCAATTCATTTCCCCATGCACATGATAAATCCCTAAAAAGTGAAATTGAGGAGGAGGGTTACACGTGGGGGCTCGTTGTCCGGGATGTTGTTTACTGTTGTTTTGTTTTTGTGAGCAAGTTCTAAGAGAAAAAGGAAAGTCTGTGTTAAATGAGGTAGCTTAAAAGCCCTATAGCCACTTGTGTTAAAGAGATTTTTTTCTAAGAGTTTTTATTTTTTATTTTATTATGTGTATGTAAAGCTAATATAACATGGAGTCAGAACAGATTATCAAATGGTGTGAAGACAAAGGTATTGATGCAAGGAAAGCATTTGTGCTTAGTAAGGTTTCTCTTGGTGTTACTGATGAGACTGTGTATAAGGTACTGGATGAGGCCAAAGTTTTTGGTCCCTGTAAAATAAGAGGACGGTGTATAGAACACGTCAGTAAAAGCCAGTTAGTTTTAGTCGAAACTATGAACAATATGACTAAGACTGACATACCTGAACAGTTACTAGCTGGAGATGAGTTTGGACCTTGGATAGTGAATGTTACAGAAACCCAGAGTGTTCATGTAACTAGTGAAAGAGACTTCCAGTCCAAATTGCTGTCATTTTTAGCAAATGAAGGGAAGACACTAGCTGATGTCTCATGCTTACTAACCTCTGCTTCTGCTCCACCCACCGCTCCAGACCTGAACACAAAGCTGGTGAATGCAATCTCCTCACTAGTTGAAAAATGTCAAGCCACGCCTGTGGATGGACCGGGCTATCGCAAGCTACGCATGTTCTCAGGTATGAAACCCACTCCGCATGGAGAAGAGGAGTATGATGCTTGGGCGGAACAGACCACCCACATGTTAGATGAGTGGCAGTGTTCTGATGTTGTTAAGAGACAGAGAGTAGCTGAGAGTTTTAAAGGGCCAGCAGCCGATATTGTCAGAGGTTTGAGAGTCACTAATCCTCAGGCCACTGCCAATGACTACCTTAAAGCTCTTGAAACAGCTTTTGGAACCACAGACAGTGCAGCTGATCTCATGGTGAGGTTTCGTAATACATTCCAGCAAGACGGTGAGAAATTATCAGCCTACTTACTCAGATTAGACAAGCTATTGCATGAAGTCCATCGTAAAGGCGGAATTGAAGTGATTGACATGAACCGAGCACGCATTGATCAAGTTGCTAGAGGCTCTCTGCCTCATGACCTCGGAGCCCTTCTCATAAGACTGACTTACAAACTCAAGCCTCCTCCCAGCTTTACTGAATTGCTTCGGGATGTAAGAGAAGAAGAGGAGATGATCCTTGAAAGACCGAATGTACAGAAAATTACATCTTTAGCTATTAGTAAGCGCGCAGAGTGTGCTTCAGCCTCAGTTGTACCTGTTTTCCCAGTCCTGCAAGATACTGCAATAGAGAGTCTAAGGAAAGAATTTCAAGGTCTCAAGACTGATGTTGCACGCCTCCTTTCTGCCTCTATGACTGCATCGGCAAGTGTGGCACAGCAGGTAGACCAGAACCCTAGCCAAAAAGCTACTGGAAACTCATATGCACGTGTGAAGGAGAGAGCTCCCAAACCTCAGTATCGTGCTGATGTCTTCTGCTACAGATGTGGTGAAGATGGTCATTTCCAGCGGGAGTGTCCAAACCCAGAAAATCTCAGAAAAGTGAACAAGCGTCTCTTGAAATTAAAACAGCCGATGGGAAACTTTCCAGGGGCTCAGTAGAGGAACGGCCTGACGCTCCGGAGAAGATACGTTCCACAAAGTGTCACACGCTACCAGAAAAGCAGGCTAACCTGCCAGAGGGTTTAGTTGGACCTAGCTCTATTGTCTCAGTACAAATTGAGGGCATTTACGCCAAAGCTTTACTTGATAGCGGGTCCCAAGTTACCTTACTGTATCGCTCCTTTTATGACAAGTATCTGAAGCACCTGCCTTTGACCCCTATTGAGTGCCTGGAGATTTGGGGCCTCAGTGCAAAGGAGTATCCATATAATGGTTACATGTGCTTGAAGCTTGAGTTTACTGGAGATGTAGTTGGAGTAGCTGAGACCATAGAAACACTTGTGCTTGTGTGTCCAGATCCGGTCATGACAGGGGATGTTTCCATTGTGGTTGGCACAAACACCTCTATAGTTCAAAGACTGTTCCATGCATGCAAAACACATGGAGGAGACAATTTTCTTAACACCCTGTCTGTTCATCCAGTAATAAAAGAAGCTTATGAGAAGTTTCGGGAAACTCCTGGCGACACATCTGAGACAAAAAGAGGAACAATCTGGTTCACACGAGACAAGCCTTTCACTCTGCCACCTGGCTGTGTTGCCACAGTCGTTGGTATTCCAAAGTTTCCTGGAGGTCTCTCTAGCCAAGCTGTTCTTATAGACCATCCAGAGGAGGATTGTTTTCCTGAAGAGCTTCTAGTCATGCCTGTTGTTGAAAAGTCCACTGCTGTCCAATGTCGTCGCATCACAGTCACCATGAGAAATGTGTCCAGTCATACTGTGACATTAAAACGGGGAATTCCTATTGCTCATCTATTTCCTGTAGATGTAATAAATACAGTCCTTGAAAAGGAGGGCTCTAAGCTGCCAACACCTCAATTGTCCCCATCCTCTTTCAACTTTTGTGACTCCCTTGTGCCTCCTGAGTGGAAGGAGCGACTGTGTCAAAAGATGATGGAGAGAAAAGAGGTTTTCTCCTGCAGTTTGATGTGGGTTGTGCAAAGAGTACACAACACAGCATTCGTGTGACAGATGATAGACCTTTCAGAGAACGTTCTAGATGGTTACCACCAGGTGATTTGGAGGATGTGAGGAAGCATCTAAATGATCTCAAAGAGGCAGGAATCATTTCAGACTCTAGAAGCCCCTATGCTTCTCCAATAGTTGTGGTCCGCAAGAAAAATGGCACCATTCGTATGTGTGTGGACTATAGGACGTTAAACAGGAGAACGATTACGGACCAGTATACAGTCCCTCGTGTGGAAGATGCTTTGTCCTGCCTAGGTGGTAGCCAGTGGTTTAGTGTGCTTGACCTCAGAAGTGGCTATTATCAGATCCCTTTAGCTGCTGCTGATAAAGAAAAGACAGCCTTCATTTGCCCAGCAGGGTTTTATCAGTTTGAGCGAATGCCACAGGGGATTTGTGGGGCCCCGGCCACATTTCAACGAATTATGGAAAGGACTGTGGGTGATATGAACCTACTGGAAGTGCTGGTTTATCTGGATGACGTGATCGTTTTTGGGAGAACGTTAGAGGAACATGAGCAGCGCCTTCTTAAAGTCCTTGACAGATTGAAGGAAGAAGGATTAAAGATATCATTGGATAAATGTCAGTTCTGCTGCTCTTCTGTTACCTACCTTGGCCACATTGTGTCTAGAAATGGCATTGCTACAGACCCGGCAAAGATTGAGGCTGTGAAATCATGGCCACGCCCAGAAAATATCACTGCTCTTCGTTACTTCCTTGGTTTCTGTGGGTATTACAGACGTTTTGTAAAAGATTTCTCCCGAGTCTGTTATCCGCTCAACCAGTTGCTTCAGGGTTGTATTGTGGCTGGAAAGAGAGGGAAAGGGGCAGATAAAAATAAAGACATCAAAGAGCATAGGAAAGCACAAGTAGTCACAGCCACAAAAGATTGGTACCATCCTTCTGAGACTTTTGGGGCTAGGTGGGACAAGGACTGTGAGAAGGCTTTTGAGGCTTTGAAGAGAAGTCTTACAGAGGCACCTGTGCTGGCAATCACCAACCCAAAACTGCCATATGTACTGCATGTTGATGCAAGCAGAGAAGGATTGGGAGGTGTCCTCTATCAGGATCAGGGAGAAGGTTTGAGCCCAGTTGCTTTTGTCAGCAGAAGCCTCTGTCCAGCAGAAAAGAACTATCCCACGCATAAGCTTGAGTTCCTGGCTTTGAAATGGGCTGTTGTCAACAAGTTGCATGATTATCTCTATGGAGTCAAATTTGAGGTTCATACTGATAACAATCCATTAACGTATGTCTTAACTACAGCTAAATTGGATGCTACAGGGCATCGATGGTTGGCAGAATTGTCAACATATGATTTTAGTCTGAAGTATCGGCCTGGAAAACAGAACGTGGATGCGGATGCATTGTCACGCCGTCCTCATGCAATTCTCAATGCTTCTCATGAGGAGAAGGAGACACTGCTTGCCACCACAGTCAAAGCTGTCTGTCACATGTCCAAAGTCAGAGTACCTCACTGTCGCCAGTGCAGAGCTGTAGATCTCATTGGCTTATCAAAAGATGCAGTGCCCAGAGCTTATTACAACTTGTCATTTCTGAATACTCAGCAGTTGCCCAAATTGAGCGCAGCAGAAATCTCAAATTCACAGCAGAAAGACCCGTGCATTAGAGAAGTGTGGCGTGCTATAATTCAGAGAAGTGCCAATCATGCCAACAAAGAGAAACATCCTGATGTGTCTCTGTTGTTAAAAGAGTGGGAGAAGCTAATTGTCAGAGACTCTGTGTTGTATAGAACGAGCCATCCACCAAACAAACCAGCTCGACGGCAGCTGTTGCTCCCACAAGAGTTCAGAACAACTGTGCTTCAGTCGTTGCATGACAAATCAGGCCATTTGGGGTTTGACAAGACATACGGCTTGATACGAGAGAGGTTTTACTGGCCCCGCATGAAAGTTCAGATTGAAAGCTACTGTAAGAGCTGTCCAAGGTGTATTCAGAGAAAGACGCTGCCTAAGAGAGTTGCTGAGTTGTCACATCTTAACAGTGATGGACCGATGGATCTTGTCTGTATGGATTTTCTGACGATTGAGCCTGACTCCAGAAATATCTGTAATGTGCTCGTAGTTACAGATCATCACACGAGATATGCTCAAGCTTTTGCAACTAGGGATCAAAAGGCATCGACTGTCGCTAAGGTTCTATGGGAACAGTACTTTGTCCACTATGGTTTGCCAAGAAGGGTGCACTCAGATCAAGGCAGGGATTTCGAAAGTCGCCTTATCCATGAACTGTTGAGCATGCTTGGCATAAAAAAATCCAGAACCACTCCCTATCACCCTTAGGGTGATCCACAGCCTGAGCGTTTTAACAGAACTCTTCTTGACATGCTTGGAACTTTGGAAACACAAGACAAATGTAAATGGAGTAAACACCTGAGCCATCTTGTACATGCGTACAATTGTACAGTGAATGAGTCAACCGGCTATTCTCCATATTTTCTAATATTTGGACGGGAAGCCAGGCTGCCAGTAGACGTGACATTCGGCGTCTCAAGTGATGGCACCTCCACAAAATCCTACTTGAGGTATGTCAAAAACATGAAACGTGAGCTCCAGGCTGCCTATCAGTTGGCTGGGAGTATGGCAGAGAGGAAAAATGAAGGAAACAAGAAACGCTATGATCAGAGAGTTAGTTTCTGTACATTAGATTCCGGGGACAGGGTCTTGATCCGAAACCTTGGTTTACAAGGAAAGCACAAGCTTGCTGATCGGTGGAAAGATACTCCTTACATTGTGGAGAGTCAACTGTCTGGCTTACCCGTGTTAAAACTGAAGCCAGAAAGTGGACATGGCGCTGAAAATATACTGCACCGCAATCACATTCTGCCGATAGGAAAGGAAGTGCAGCTGCAGCCTGAGATCAACAAGGAGCCCTCAAAACGAAGGAGAGCAAGCAGACGGCTCAAAGAAAAGAGAAAAGAGAACTTCGATTCTCCTTGCTTACCAGCACCTGAACAGGATGATAAGATGGAGGCAACATCTGACTCTGAAGATGATGAGATGGGTGTATGGCATGATTATGTACCACGAGAGTTGCCAGGATCAGAATCTCAAAACATTGATCATGGTGAGCCTTTCGATCTGGATTTGGATCTGGCTGTTTTGACAAGTAACCCAGAAATAGATGAGACAGCTGAAGAACCTGCTGCAGTGGAGGAGGATGACCATTTGGTACAAAATGTGACTGAAGAAATTGTGAATCGAGAAAGAGACACTGAAATACAGACATCAGACGAAATAGCTGAGAGACTAGACAGTGTAACAGAAAGCTCTGACAAGACAACTCGACCTCAAAGACTAAAGAAAGCTCCAATCAGACTAACTTATGACTTGCTAGGGAACCCAACATCAGTGGCAGTTGGTACACATAGTGCTACCGTAGTTGAGATTAACGACAAGAAAGAGGTCCCATCTCCTATTAAGAGATACAAAAGTTTTCTTTACAAGTGGATAGGTTAAAGGGACAGTTAATAATATGCCTGACACAATCTTTAGAGAAAAAAAATAAGTTAAATTTTTTTTGTACCAGATATAGGGTGTGAGACATGTCATGAGGGCATGACCATTTTTTTTGTGGGGGGAGAATGTAGCACCCTGCAAAATTTACATATTGTTTATTGTGTTCTGTTAACAGAACTGGGCCAGTTCAATTGTTCTTGGTGTGTAATATTTTTTTTGTTTGTTTGTTACAAGTATTTGATATTAATTCATATTTGTTATTGAGTTATACAATTGTAAGGGGTTGAAATATCCTCTGTTGTGGATTTTTGAGGGGGCGGGACAAAAGAAACCGGGAGAGACGGAAAGAGGGGAAAAAAAATTGGGAGAGCTATGAGCTAATTGCAAGTTCTGCACGATTGATTACTGTTAATCAAAGTTAAGAGTCAGGGGATTTATTTATTTATTTATTGTCATTGTGTTACCCTGTTAAAACGGGAGAGTGAGCTTTGTTTTGGAGCTGGTAAAATCGGCCACAGAGACTCTACTGAAGAGCTAACGCCATAGCCATGTGCGAACTGTTACGGCAAAGCCATGTGCGTCGGATGCGGCCATACATGCTGCTGTAAGAGATGTGCTCATGATTCGCGCTGATTCCGGAGGTGTCTTGTGTTTGCACACGGACGAGACGGAGGTTCAGGACAGCTTCATTCCGTATCTTACCACGGGACAGAACGGTTTGGTAATCTTGCTGTTTTACCAAGGAACTGTGAGTAAAGACTATATCCTTTGGAAATATTTCACCCGAGCTCCAACAAGCGCGCCATCGTTGTGGTACCACAAAACTGAGCCTTATAAGTAGAAAAAAAAAAACCCCGGGGTAATGTTCAGTTATTTTATTTGATAATAAGGACCGGTTGAAAGGGAAATTCACATGTTCCTGAAAATTTATATAAATACATTTTGAGTTGAACATTCAATCTTTGTGGTCTGATATTTAATTGTGTTCGATTGGTGTGATTCTTTTATTTTTATTTATTTATTTATTTGGCAAATAAGGGTTATAGTGTTTAAGTGCATGTGCATGGGAGTTTTATGCTCACAAGAAAAAAAACAAAAGCAAATGCAGTATAGCTATATTTAAGCTAACCAGGCCTCTCTACACTCTAGCCAGAGTCAAATACCCAAAGGTTTTATTTTCTGTGTATACATTCTGATTTTATGTTCTAGTTATCCCTTATCAATTCATTTCCCCATGCACATGATAAATCCCTAAAAAGTGAAATTGAGGAGGAGGGTTACACAAAAAAACTGGGATTTTTTTAGGCCATATGATATTACCCTACTTTAAAAGCAAGTAAAGAAGGTTCCCTTTAAAATCACTTAAGTTGTCAATTACTAAAGCTTTTTTTTACATTGTGTGAATGTTGTTGATTTATAATGAGAGAACTTGAGTTTAATTGTGAGGACGTTTTATTAATTTGTTTAAAATCTAAAATATGGTTTAATACCATGTAGCTTAGAAAATATAAGCACAGACTCAGGCACAGGCTTGACATTTATTCTGCTTGAATTCGTTCTAAGAAATGCACATAACTTCATAAATACCAAACTTTAATCTGTGAATATTAAATATTAAATATATTAAATATTTAAACTATAGTGTTTTTTTTTCATTTTCTGTGACTAAAGCAGTCAAATGTTACACATCAGTGAGGCAAAACTGACGTCTATTTGCGAAAATGTGCTTTGATGCGCTTGTTTGATAACTTGTGGTTAAAGCGCCAATAATAATGCAAATCAGTTATATATGTAATTTTTGGTATCTTTGGAATTGTCATGTTGTGACCCAACTATCCACCTATATGAAAGGTGTGTAAAATGTATTAATCTGGAATTACAAACTTGCTAGAATATCACTGGTGAAAAACTTATTAGAGTGGGTGTTTCCCCAGAGACATAGGAACTTTTTCCCGCTTCAGATCGTGGACGTTCATTGGTTGTTCACGCAAACAGAGGCGTGAACCAGTCGAGCCATAAGAACTGACCCAGGAAGTTCCTCCCTCTCTTACGCTCTTCTCCTCTTGCTCTCTTACCCCATTGGTCCTTCTTCGCGGCCTTGGTCCGCTCTCCTATCACCGTTGATCTCAGCACGGCAGCTGAGAGAACAGCCTGTTCTCATGGCTCCTTCGGGAGCTTTCACCTCCGTAGCTTTCATCTCCGTTGTTATCGTTTCTTTTCCTTACTAAGTTTATTCACCTATTCGCCTCTCCCCACGAGGAAGACGAATTCTGAAACATTGCTTTGTTGGACCTTTCAAATACCACCTGATTCCGCATCAGCCCCGGAAGACACGAAAGAACAAACGCTGGTCTGGCGAGTCACAAAGAGACCACATGCAAGTATCATTCTCTAAGGAGATTTAAATGCTGCTTAAAGTTTGTCTATTACCTTTTCAAGGTGATTTGATTCATTGTTGTCTTTCAAGGGTTACTGTCTGTGTGTTTGCATAACTGGGCTTATTCTGTGATCAGGCCTCATTCTCTCACCTAATTCTCTCATCTCTCTCTCTCATCCTCTCTCACTCATTCTCTCTCTCTCTCTCTCTCTCTCCCTCATTTGGATTCCGTTATGTCTTGTACAAAGTTTACTGTCTCGAACGCGTATTTACTCAGTTTGATGTATTATTAGTTCAATTATTAAAAACCAATATATATTCAGGATTGCCTCTGCCAAAAATGCTCACCTCACGAGTCAATGAAATGTCTGATCTTTAGCTACAAGCTCTTTACTTTTTAGTAACCGAAATTTCATAATGATAGGATAATGTTTTCATGGCCAGGGAATATTTTTCCTTGAATTATAAGAAGTGATAACTTTATAGAAAGTTGATAAGTTAATCTTACAGCCGTTTGCTGGACAATTGATTTGCAGTAATTTACAGTAAGAGATATCACTATAATTGATATGAAGAATGGAATATTGACATATTAATGAGTAAATTACAGTGCCTTGTAATGAGTTATTGATATATGCAATTGAGCTATTTTTCATCTTGAATAATTTTAATGTAACTGTCATATGAGATATATATATTAATCATATTCCTGATTAATTATTAAAATTCCCTATATATCATTTGAGTGAATTATAATGTACAACCCAGTGCGGCTACAGGGATTTCTTAGCTAAAGGCCTTTCATGCATACCTGAGTATCTTTAGTGTGAATAGTGAATTTCCCAGTAGTTTGGAGATTTCTGCTACTCCAGGGTCTCCTAGTGAATTCTCACTTAGATCCAGCTCTATCAGGTTTGAAGGGTTTGAATTAAATGCTGCAGTCAGAGCAGCACAACCTTCTTTTGTAATACAGATATTATTAAACCTGTAGAACAGAGAACAGAAAAGAGAATAAAATCTAAGCTATGCATACAACTTTTATTCACTGATGAGATTTCCATAAATCCCTTTTTTATATGTTTAGATTTACTTACTTAATCTTTTCCAGTTTACATTGTTCATTCTCAAACAGAGTGGAGAAGATCTTCATTCCTGTGTCTCTGAGTTTAGTCCCAGTCAAATCCAGCTCTTTCAAATTTGAAGGGTTTGAATTTAAAGCTTCAGCCAGAACACAACAATCTTCGTCTGTGATAGAGCTATTATTCAGACTGCATAAAGAGAAAACAAATGTTAAGTTTTAGACCCTACTTTTACTATTAGATAAATTATAAATGACAATGGATGATGGTAATATTATAAAAGCATCATATGGTAATTCAATCATCAAATAAATAAATAAAAACACTCAGCAGCAGGTTAAATACTAACTAAAATGTATCTTCATAGTGGTGAAACTTACACCAGTTTGTTCAGTTTACAGTGTTTATCCAGAAGTAGAGGAGCGAGCTGATTCAAGTCTAGTTTATGTTCACTCAGATTCAGTTTTCTCAGAAGTAACGGGTTTTCATTCACAAATCCAGCCAAATACTGACATGCTTTTTCTGCTGCAGGACCCAAAAACCTGCAGAAGGGAAGATGAAGCAAATTCAGTTTGATCTAAATATTATGGTGTAACAAGCAGACTGTGTTCTTTATCATATTTATGTAATTTATTCATTTGCATTTCATTTATTTTTATTATTTCATCACCTCTCACCTCAGTGTCTTCAGTTGACAGTTTGGATCCTGTAGTAAATCACTGAGCTCCTTAACCCCTGATTCTCCAGGATCATTTCCTGTGAGATCCAGCTCTATCATGTGTGAAGGGTTTGATCTCAGAGCTGAAGCCAGAGCTTTATAACCTTCTTCAGTGATACCACAGTCTGAAAGTCTAAATCAGGAATGAAAATAATCCATTATGCTAATTAATCTATTATTCTGGAAATAAACTGAACAATAAATGCATATTCCTCTTAGTTTCTTAACAACTCTTTCCTGCTACTGACAGATTTTTTTGGCTTTCTATGTATTCACTGTTATACAGTAGGGGGCACTATTAAACATCTTCTCAAAGAGTATTGAACATCTGTATCAAAACATGCAGAAGCAAATACGAGCAATAGAATATGCAAACAGATGCAAATCTAAAATAATGTGATCATTAAATATTGTTCTCTATTTGTTGTAGCATTGTCATACTATTTGACAGAAACATGATTCTGTTTAAACTGTTAGCTTTTTGATTTGAATTGTTGATAAAAACAGAATTTATCATGCAGAATGCAATGATTATTATTACTATTATTATTTTATTTTTATTTTTTGTTAAAAAGCAGAACCTCTGTTGTGTGATATTCACACTAAAATAGTATAATGGCCATTATAATGTTGTGAAAATAAAATTTTCAAAAAACTGTTGGGAGGTGACTGGCAACTTTTTAAAAAAGCACTGGCAGTGAAAGAATAAATGTGAAGAAACAAACATCAGCTCACCCGAGTTTCTCCAGTTTACATTTCTCTTTCACTCCATCAGAAAGCAACGTCACTCCTGAATCCTGTAGATTATTATTGCTCAGATCAAGTTCCTTCAGACTGCTGGAGTCTGAACTGAGATCTGAAGCAAGAGCTGAACAGCTTTCTTCTGTTAGATAACAGTTACTAAGCCTGAAAATAAACAGCTTGTAAATGTATAGACATTCTTAAATTTGCTGTAGTTGTAGTGCAGCTGTAATATTTAGTGAGTAGTGATAAGTACTTTACTGCAGTTAGGCAAAAATGCTGATGCTACAATAAATATAATCTTCCGCCATAAATTTTCCAATCCACTTGTCTTTAATGCTCTCACGTCACATGTGTCTTGTTTGTCACGTCTTATGACGGGCTAACATATAGCTAGTTGGGTTGGGTAATGCTTTCTTTTAATATAACCCTGGCCACAAAACATGTTTTTTTTCCACACAAAAAAAGTTTAAACAATCCGACACTAACCGGGGCTTCTCAGTGCCACTACCCATTTGAGGTGAGAACACAGGAGGATACCAGCTCTACATGAAGGCTGTAGAACCTAGCGAATGTGTTAGGAGTCGCCCAGCCCGCAGCTCTACAAATATCTGTCAGCAAGGTGCGACGAGCCACCGCCCAGGAGGATGCAACACTTCTAGTTGAGTGAGCTCACAACCTGAATGGGCAGGACACACCCTGTGCCTGATAAGCCAGGGTTATGGCACCCACAATCCAGTGGGGCATCCTCTGCTTATAGACAGCACTCCCCTTCTGCCGGCCTTGGTAACCAACAAAGAGCTGGTCTGAGGTCCTGAAGCTTTGTGTCTGGTCTACATAGCATCTCAATGCTCGGACGGGACAGAGCAAAACAGGGCTGGGTCTGCCTCCTCTAGGGGCAGCACTTGCAGGTTCACCACTTGGTCTTTGAAGGTTGTAGTGGGGACCTTGGGCACGTAGCCAGGCTGGGGCCTCAGGTTTACATGGGAGTCAGCCAGCCCAAACTCTAGGCATGAATCGATGAATCATCGACCGAAGATGCTTGCAGGTCCCCTACCCTCTTGATGGAGGCAAGTGCAAGCAGGAGCAGAGTTTTCAATGAAAGAAACTTTAGCTCAACTGAGTGCAAAGGCTCAAATTGTCCCTGCTGTAGTGATTTAAGCACTAGAGTCAGGTCCCAAGAGGGTATAGAGAGGGAAAGGAAGGATTTAACCTCCTGGCCCCTCTAAGGAACCTGACGAAGAGGTCATGCTTACCCAAAGACTTCCCATTCACAGGGCCATGGTACGCAGCAATAGCGGCAACCTGGACTTTGAGGGTGGAGGGAGACAGCCCCGACCACAATCAGGCATCTCCTGGGGTCTTCTCAGCGAGATAAACACCACTCGACAAACAGGTTCCACTTCAAGACGTAAGCGTGTCTCCTAGACTGTGCTCTTGCCGAAGTGATGGTGTTCACTACCTCCTGGGGTAGGTCACCTAGAACGTCCGCGTCTCATCCAGGGACCATACATGGAGTTTCCAAAGGTCTGGATGCGGGTGCCAAATGATGCCCCGTCTCTGAGTCAGTAGATCCTTCCTCAGAGAAATCGGCCAAGGAGGGGCTGTCGTGAGGAGCACTAGTTCGGGGAACCAGGTCCGAGTGGGCCAATATGGTGCCACTAGCAAGACTTGCTCCTTGTCCTCCCGGACTTTGAACTGTGTCTATGCGAGAAGGCTCACTGGGAGAAACAAATACTTGCATAGGCCCCGCGGCCAGCTGTGTGCCACTGTACATCCGTGCCGAGAGTTCCCTCGGTCAGAGAGTAGAACAACTGGCAGTAACTTCTAACTGCGCTTCGTCACTTCCTGTTTGTTGGTGGCGGCTGTACTGCGTTTGAGCTCCGTCACTATATTCTTTTCATTGACTATTTTTAACTTAAAAATCAATTTTATACATCATCGTTTCCGTTTATATAATGTGTGAATATATCCTCTATTGTATTCTACAACAAAAACAATCAGAGCGCCTCGCTATCACTAGTTTTATTTTGATCTCCAGGGTCCGCTATTAGCTTTTAGCCCATTAGCATCACCAAGCGTGGTTGCTGCTAACTGCGCTTACATTGCTAATACTCTATTCACAAACATTACCACTGCTGTACTCACTGTTACTTGCTTTAATGGCGGATGAATGTCTCCACTCTGTGCAGCTCGAGCTCGAGGCCGTGGGGAAGCAGATTCGCGACCTGGAGGAAAGGCAGGCCCAGCTGAGAGAGCGGAGAGCCGCGCTGGAATCATTCCGGGCTGACGCTCACAAGTCCGGGGTAAGTATACAGCGTGCTGTTAACAGTCCAACCACGTCTACTCCGTGTGTTTCTCTGCACAGGCCCGGTGCACCCAGGACGCGATCTTCCCAGATGTCCTTCACTGCGATGCCGGGACACCATGGACCCTGGGTGCATCCACAGCCCAGGACGCGAGCCGGGTCCCGGGCGACGACTTCTCCCCCTCCTGCCTTCAAGATCTCCATCCGGATCCGCGAGACAGGAGGCGACGCTGTGATCATCGGAGACTCCATCGTCCGACACGTAAGTGCTTCGTTAGCCGAAGGTAAAGTGCACACTCATTGTTTGCCTGGTGCTCGTGTTCTCGATGTTTCTGCGCAGATACCCACGATCCTGAAGGCCGAGGAGAGCCCCAGAGAGGTCGTGCTTCACGCCGGAGTTAACGACACCACGCTGCGGCAGACGGAGACGCTGAAGAGGGACTTCAGGAGCCTGATCGAGACGGTTCGCAGCACGACGCCCGCGGCGACGATCGTCGTGTCAGGACCACTGCCCACGTATCGACGAGGACACGAAAGGTTCAGTAGACTTTTTGCTTTAAATGAATGGTTGTTGTCATGGTGTAAAGAACAGAAACTGCTATTTGTTAATAACTGGAATCTTTTCTGGGAGTGTCCTAGGCTGTTTCGCGCTGATGGATTACACCCCAGCAAAATCGGAGCGGAGCTGCTTTCTGACTACATCTCCAGGACACTTCGCTCCATGTGACTAGTAAGTCAATTCTCAAATAACCATTATGATGAGTTTTGTTCCAAACGCTTAAATTATAAAAGTACTTGCACTGTAAAAACTATTAAGACTGTGTCTGTTCCCCGAATAGTGAGGTCAAAATATAAATATAAATATAATGTAGGATCTAGAAAACATCTTATCGCAATTAAACCAGAAAAATGTAAAGTAAATGAACAAAAACAATTTTTAAAGTTTGGGCTCATAAATATTAGATCACTCACACCAAAAGCAGTTATTGTAAATTAAATTATCACAGATAATAGTTTTGATGTACTCTGCTTGACTGAAACCTGGCTAAAACCAAATGATTATTTTGGTCTAAATGAGTCTACTCCACCAAACTACTGTTATAAGCATGAGCCCCGTCAGACTGGTCGTGGCGGAGGTGTTGCAACAATATACAGTGATATTCTCAATGTTACCCAGAAAACAGGATACAGGTTTAACTCTTTTGAAATACTTCTGCTAAATGTTACACTGTCAGAAATGCAAAAGAAATCTAATGTATCTCTTGCTCTGGCTACTGTGTATAGACCACCAGGGCCGTATACAGAATTCCTAAAAGAATTTGCAGATTTCCTCTCAGACCTTCTAGTTACAGTTGATAAGGCACTGATCATGGGAGATTTTAATATTCACGTTGATAATGCAAATGATGCATTAGGACTTGCGTTTACTGACCTAATAAACTCTTTTGGAGTCAAGCAAAATGTCACCGGGCCCACTCATCGTTTTAATCATACACTAGATTTAATTATATCGCATGGAATCGATCTTACTGCTATAGATATTGTACCTCAAAGTGATGATATTACAGACCATTTCCTTGTATTGTGCCTGCTGCGTATAACTGATATTAACTATATGTCTCAGCGATACTGTCTGGGCAGAACTATTGTTCCAGCCACCAAAGAAAGATTCGCAAGTCTATCTCAACTGCTATTTGTACCCAAAAATACACATGAATTAGACGAAATTACTGACAACATGGGCACTATTTTCTCTAATAAATTCGAAGCTGTTGCCCCCATCAAATTGAAAAAGGTTAGAGAAAAACGTACTGTACCATGGTATAACAGTAATACCCACTCTCTCAAGAAAGTAACTCGTGGTCTTGAACGCAAATGGAGAAAAACTAACTTAGAAGTTTTTAGAATTGCATGGAAAAACAGTATGTCCAGCTATATGTAACGGAGGCCAGCGAGTAGTGCTGTGCAGGTAAACCTCACTCCCCGATCTCAAGAGACGCACTAGCGACAGACGCTAGTGGCTGTAGCCATTTAGCCTCCTTGTTAGTGCGTCCGCCTCCCATGCCGGAAGACCCGGGTTCGAGCCCCGCTCGGAGCGAGTGTGAGGCGCGTCAGAGAGGACCCGGGTGAGAGGGGTTACATTGGTGCCGTGACCCGTACGGGAGTGAGGTTTAGGGGGGTGAGTGTAACGGAGGCCAGCGAGTAGTGCTGTGCAGGTAAATCTTTAGGTCACATCCCAAAACCATTCAAGCTGGCGGTTATCAAGCCTCTTATTAAGAAACCAAAACCAGATCCTAGTGTACTGGCAAATTATAGGCCTATTTCAAATCTTCCATTTATGTCTAAAATTTTAGAAAAAGTTGTGTCTGCTCAATTGAGCACCTTCCTGCATAAAAATGATCTGTATGAAGAATTTCAGTCAGGTTTCAGGCCCCACCATAGCACAGAAACTGCGCTTGTTAAAATTACAAATGACCTGCTCCTTGCGTCAGATCAAGGCTGCATCTCATTTCTCTTCTTACTTGATCTTAGTGCTGCGTTCGACACCATAGATCATGACATACTCATAGATCGATTACAAAACTATACAGGTATTCAAGGGCAGGCTCTAAGATGGTTTAGATCCTACCTGTCCGATCGCTACCATTTTGTTTACTTAAATGAGGTGTCATCTCATTTATCATCAGTAAAATATGGAGTGCCAAAAGGATCCGTCCTAGGTCCCCTTCTATTTTCAATATACATGTTGCCCCTTGGTAATATTATTAGAAAATACGGAATTAGCTTCCACTGTTATGCTGATGATACTCAGCTATATATCTCAACAAGACCAGATGAAAGGACTAGACAAAAGAGAACTGGAGCGCTGCTGGAATCCCTTGTATCCTCTGAAGCTCTTGGAAGGGTTAAATGTAGAAAAAGATTTTGGAAAAAAAATCCAAGTCCAGGCACTCAATAGGATGCAAACGCGTATCGGCCCATTGGCCTTCATCAGGGTGTTGGTCCAACACCCTGATGAAGGCCAATGGGCCGATACGTGTTGGTGTTTTAATGCTTTAGCCCAACTATTAAAGGATTTTTAACTTTTGCATCCTATTGAGTGCCTGGACTTGGATTTTTTTTCCAAAATCTTTTTCTTAAGACCAGATGAAACTTCCCAATTATCTAAGCTAACAGAGTGTGTTAAAAATGTAAAAGATTGGATGACAAATAATTTTCTCCAATTAAATTCGGATAAGACAGAGATATTAATTATTGGACCAAAAAACACTACACAGAATCTTGTAGATTACAATCTGCAACTAGACGGATGTACTCTTACTTCCTCTACAGTCAAAAATCTGGGTGTTATATTAGACAGCAATTTGTCTTTTGAAAATCATATTTCCAATGTTACAAAAACTGCATTCTTCCATCTTAGAAACATTGCCAAGCTACGAAACATGTTATCTGTTTCTGATGCAGAAAAGCTAGTTCATGCATTTATGACCTCTAGACTGGACTATTGTAATGCACTTCTAGGTGGTTGTCCTGCTTCGTCAATAAACAAGCTACAGGTAGTCCAAAATGCAGCGGCTAGAGTCCTTACGAGGTCAAGGAAATATGATCATATTACCCCAATTTTACAGTCTCTACACTGGCTACCTATTAAGTTCTGTATCAGTTACAAATTATCATTACTTACCTATAAGGCCCTAAATGGTTTAGCTCCTGCGTACCTAACTAGCCTTCTACCATGCTACAACCCATCACGCACCCTAAGGTCACAAAACGCTGGACTTTTGGTAGTTCCTAGGATAGCAAAGTCCACTAAAGGAGGTAGAGCTTTCTCACATTTGGCTCCTAAACTCTCTCTGTTTGAATCTAGATTAAAAACACATCTCTTTCGCCAAACTTACGAATAATGTATCTTTTAAATTGTGAGTGTAGTTGCATCTGATCAAATGTGCATTTTTATTCATTAGCTTGGGTTAAACTAATTTTACTTTGTTGGATCAGCAGCTATGCTAATGATGTCTCTATTTTGTTTCTGTGTTTTGCCACAGGATTTACACAAGCTCCAGTCTGGATCCAGAACACCTGAGAAGAGATGATGCTGACCCTCAGAGGACCCCAGATGATGCTAACCTTGAATCAACAAACAGAACTAACAATTATTACTAAATGTGTGACTGCATCATATAATAACTATTAATTACTAATATTGATAGTTCATCGTCTAGCTGACTACGTCTTGTATTATTATAATTTTTTATTTTTTCTAAAATCCTGTCAAACGTGCACAAACTACTAGCTACTACTAAATATTGTAGAAACATAATTTTCTGTAAAATTGCTTTGTAACGATTTGTATTGTAAAAAGCGCTATACAAATAAACTTGAATTGAATTGAAAAAGTAAGAGGTCTCTGGAGAAGCAAACAGGTCCACCTGAGCACCCGACTCCAAAGGAGGAGGTGGCGGGCGAGTTGTGACATGCAACGGGAGTGCAGACCACCTTGTCGGTTGATATACGCAACGTTGCTGTGTTGTCCATTCGGACCAGCACCTGCTTGCCTCGTAAGAGACCTTTGAGACAGTTCAAGGCAAGGTGCACTGCAAACAACTCTAGGCAATTGATGTGACACTGCAGCTGTGGGCCAGTCCAAACCCCTGAGACTGCATGCCCATTGTACGTGGTCCCCCAGCCAGTGGTGGAAGCATCTGTGTAAACCACAGCATGCCTGGAGTTCTGCTCTAGGGGCACCCCTGCCTATAGAAACACAACATCTGACCACAGGGTGAGGTTTTGGTGATGGGCTGGTATAACTTGGACCCGGTGAGTTCCATGCCTACCTCGGGACTCGGCCATAAAGCCATTGCTGCGGCGGTCTCATATTTAACAGGCTGAGCAGTTTAAGAACCTCCACGGTCAGCATATGCCATAAGAGCCTCTGAAAAAGCTTCAGTGGGACGCTGTCCTGCCCTTGAACGTATTCAAGCAGGCTAGCTCGACTTCACACGTTCCTCTGTGAGGCGTGCTGTCTGTTCGACTGTATCCAACTCCATACCGAAAAAAAGAATTCCTCTGCGTTGGTGAGAGTTTGCTCTTTTCCCAATTGACTCAAAGGCCCAACAGGCTCAGGTGCCGGAGCACCAAATCCCTGTGCTCACACAACTGATCCCGAGATTGTGCTAGTATCAGTCAATCATCTAGATAGTTGAGAATGCGAACACCCTGTTCTTTGAGGGGAACAAGAGCCGAGTCTGTGACTTTTGTGAAGATACAGGGAGACAGGGACAGCCTGAGGGGCAGGAGGTTGTACTGATATGCCTGTCTTTCGAACGCAAACTGCAGAAAAGGTCTGTGGTGCAGAAGGACGGATACATGAAAGTACATGTCGTTCAGGTCGATCGCTGCAAACCAATCTTGGGGACTGACGCACCCGGAAATGCGTTTCTGCGTCAATATCTTGAACGGTAGCCGATGAAGGGCCTGATTCAAAACTCGCAGATCCAAGCTCAGCTCAGCTCAGCTCTATGGCAATATAAACAAATAAAAACTCTCAGATCCAAGCTTGCCCAGCACTACGGCACAGCTTGGAGGCTGCTGCCGATGCGGCGCGGGAGCAAAGGCGGGGGTCCCATCAGGGACTTAGGACACAATTGCATCGCTACCATATGCTCATCCAGCGCAATTCCCAAATACCCCTTCGCTGGATGGCTCGGTGGAGGATTCTACTCAAGCCCTACCATCACGTCAGCCTGAGAAAGCAAAGCTGCAATCTCTAGATCTGACTCAGGTTTTGCCACCATCCCAGAGGGTGGCAGCGTGGCCGAATCTTCACCAGACAGCGGTCCTTCTGATGCTGAGATCGACAGAGGAACAACCGCCCCTGAAGTGCCGTCTCGCAAACACAGCTAGAGGAGTGGTTATGAACAAATGTGTATTTTCCCCCCATCTGCAGTGCGTCAGTGCCACAGATCATTCCAGAAAGCTTTTTTAAATAAGTTGAGCTCAAAACTCACTTTCAGTCAGCAGCGAGTGCTTGAAATAACTTGATCCGATGTGGATTATAATCACCATACAAGGCAGAAATATTTATAAACGATGCAAAAGACTGTTACCATAGTAAACATGTTAAATGCGACTACTTAAAGAAATCAGACTCTTATTCTCTATCATAATTGTGTATTTATTTAGATTTTTTTTTAATCTGTCATAAGTCTCGGCTCGAGAGTTTAGATCTGCGTATATGTCACAAAAATATAATAACCTAATATTTTTGTTTGGGAGCTTTTATAAAAATATAGAACTTATAATTTTTTCAAATGTGATGCATATAGGTTATTGTGACTTTAAATAAACAAAAACAGACTTGTTTATTTCTGTGTGAATATTTTCAAACCTGACAAATTAATTCATTATGATCAGTGTATCAATTATTATAGTAAAAAAAAATAAAAGCATGCAAACAAACGGCCACTTTTATCATGTTCGTTTTGTGATCGCACTAGTTCCAGTGACTTATTTCTTAGTTTTCATATAACTTCTCTTTGTTTCTGAAATGATGAAGTTGCCTGACGTTGTTCCAGAGAGGCGTGTAAAGAACGAGTTTTAGTGAAGCGCTGTGGTGCTTCGGGCAAGGCAGCTGTGAATATTTTGGCCTCGCTGCTACTGGCCTGAACCTACCCGCCTGGCCCGAATAAAGCACTGGCTTACACTGGCCCAACAGTGGAAATGTGATGGGAGTGAATTATTGAGATGAATGGATTTTTGATATACATTTTAATGTATATGATTGGTCCATTGATCAAGTGATTTGTATTATGCTTGTTCTTTTAACACGTCTGTTGATAGACTAATCAGTGACCTAGTGTCATAGGTTGGCTAGAAAAAGAGGTGGAGACTGTTGCCCTTTAAGACCGTGCTTGAGAGACTGACAGGTGTCTCGTTTGGATTGCATCACTTATGTGGAAGTCGACGCCTGTCATTAATGTTAGTTCATGAAAAATATTAAAATATGATGCTAATGTTGGTTATAAATTAAATCTTGTGGGTACTTTATAGACAAAGCAAATAACCTTTTTTTCTAACACCATCCTATAATATATTTAAAAATACATTTAAAATGTTTGCTTGTATGGCTCTTCTGCCTTCCTTCAAAATTATTTAATATCGTCTGTTCTTTTATGTAAATTGGGTGTTGTGAACTGGACAACATGGGAACTGGAGTGCACTGTCTGCACAATACAACCTGAGTTCTGGGTATCATGTTCTCTTACCCAGTGCCTGCGGTGCAGTGAGATATTTAAAGGAGAATTATGTATGGGCTTTATTCATTCAAAGAATTTGAGGGCTAATCCTCAGTTGATTGTTTTATCAGTGATGGAGGTGAATTTCAGAATGAAATTTCTTGTGTCATGTCTAAAGTCTTAATTTATATTTGTATATGCAATTATATTTTTCTGTTTTGTTCTTTTAAATATAAACATAAAAAATCAGTGGCTGTCTGCACTAATTGCAACTAGCTATAGATTATATTTACACTGTTAAAATATCAGGATTTTCTTTGCAAATAGTGGCAATTATCTGCACCTCAGTATTGTAGTACACTATAAAACAGTATGCAGTAATAACTTATTGAGTGTAAATTTATAATTTAATTCATATTATTAAAATGAATTATTTTATGATGTGATTTGAAAAGGGAGAAAAAGAAAACCTGTCAAAAAGCAGATTCGAACCCGGGTCAAGCACATCAAATTGTTAATATCACCGATTTCACCGTCTGCACTATTAGAGTTGACGACTGCACTTTATCTGTTGTAATTTTGAGAAGCCCAAAAAGAAATAAATAAGGTGCCATTAAAGTGTAGTACAATATACACAGTGAAGTAAAGTGCAACAGAATGTTAATATATTGTAAATAAAATACTACACAGAAAATGCTGAATAAATTCCATATACGTTTACATCAGATGAAACATGGTTAAAATAATGGATATGTGCTCTTTGCTGTATTATATTTTACTGTTTTTTTTTGTTTTTTCATCTTTTTTAAACCTTAATGTTCTTTAATACTTTTACATTTTATTAGAGTTTTCTGTTTGGTATGTGCATGTGCTTTAATGGACGCGCGACGCGAAAACAACTAACATCATCACACAATGCAAATTACACATGCATACGCTGTCACCACGTTAATGCACATGCGTGTAATAGATATACCTTACGTCACTTTACGCATGTGTGGTACGTGACGTCGTGCTACAGTCTGCAGCGAGGGTTGGAAACTGTAAATTCTGTGTAAATGAACCCGAAGATTTGGATCATCTTTTCTCTTTGTGTGAAGTTGTACAAATGTTTTGGCTGGAACTTCAACAATTGTTTGTCTCCAAAGGAATTCAGAAGACTACTTTGATGTTTTTCTTACCTTTCTGGACATGGACAGTATACCGTACACGCAGTTTCAATGGAGGGACTGAGAGCTCTCGGACTAAATCTAAAATATCTTAAACTGTGTTCCGAAGAAAAACGGAGGTCTCACGGGTTTGGAACAACATGAGGGTGAGTCATTAATGACATAATTTAGATTTTTGGGTGAACTATCCCATTAACATATATAAATAACATAAATAATAATGAACAATATTTCCACGGCATATATTTAACTTACTTCATGTTAATTTCAGCATTTACTTATGCATAATTAAAATCAAAAGTTGTGTTTGTAAACATTAATGCACTGTTTACTAACTTAAACAATGAAAGACTATTATTAATATTAACATGAAAAAATATTATTAAATTGTGTAATATATGTATTGTTCATTATTCATTCATGTTAGTTAATACATTAATGTTAACAAATGACAAATTATTGTAAAGTGTTTCCATTAATATTTATTCATCATTCTGTTGAACTTGACAGTATTTTCTCTCTTGTTAATTCATAATAGCTTCAAAGAAGTCAGAATAAGCCTTATGTTCGTTGGGTGAAAAAGAAAAACTCTATGAAAATAATTAGACTGATATCTTTTCCCCCAAGGTTTCTAGGATAGGATATTGTGAATTCTTATGGCCACAATAAACGTAATATGGAAAATCTAATATCATGACAGCTCTAATCTAGAACAATAATGGCATTTGTCTGTTGTCACAACTTACTTCAGTATCTCCAGTTTACACGTAATATTCCCCAGTCCAATGCATAGCTGCTTTACTCCTGAATCCTTTAGATTATTATTGCTCATATTCAGCTCTATCAGACTGTTATCTGATTTGAGAGCTTTAGCCAAATTTGAACAGCTCTCATCTGTCAAGTTACAATCATTTAGCCTAGAAGAAAGAAGAAAAACAAAACATAATACAATGTATTCTGAGTACTGTTTAAAAATATCGTAACACCCAATTTAAATGAATGATTAAGAACTATACAGATTTTTTTTTCCAGAAGCAAAAACATGACTTATATTACTTACAGAGCTCTTTTGGAGATTTTCACAACTTCCAGTAGCCTAAAGAGACACTCATCTGATTGCTTGAACTTCTGAAGCTCAAACTCCTCCATCTCTTCCTCTGATGTCAACAAAACGAAGGCCACAGCAGACCACTGAGCAGGAGAAAGATCAGCAGATGAGAGACTTCCTTCTCTAAGTTGAGTCTGAATCTTTTCCACCAGAGTTTGATCATTCAGTTCATTCAGACAGTAGAACAGATTGATGGATCTCTCTGGAGAAAGATTAGCTTCTAATTTATCCTTGATGTACTGAACTATTTCCTTGTAGTTCTCGTCATTGACATCTTGCTCTGTCAACAGACCTTGAAAGAGAGGATGATTGGTCTGGAGTGACAGACCAAGAAGAAAGCGAAGGAAAAGATCCAGGTGTCCAGTTTCACTCTCAAGTGCCTTGTCCACTGCAGTCTTGAGCAAATCAATCATGATTTCATTTTTCTTTTTCAGTTCTGTAGACTCATGTTGATTAAACACACTTTTCTTGTGAATGTCTAGAAACAGATGTGCATAAAGGGCTGCAATGAACTCTTGAATGCTCAAGTGAACAAAGCAGAAAGCGGTACCAAGTATGATCCCTTTTTCCTCCTTAAAGATCTGGGTACACATGCTTGAATACACTGATGCTTTAGATTTATCAATATCACAGGATTCCAGATCTGTGTCATAAAAGAGCAGATTGTTTCTCTGCAGCTGATGAAATGCCAGTTTCCCCAGTGAAAGCATGGCGTCTTTATCCCAGTAAACATCTGGTGTGTATTCACCATCATACTTTCGTCTGCTTTGCAGCATCTGAAAGCGGACAAAGTGTGTGTACATTTGTGTCAGAGTCTTGGGAGTGTCTACAGTATTAGATTCCTGCAGTGTTTTGGAGAAGTCATCAGCCTGATAATTTTTCACTTCATTATTCCTTTTCTCCTCTAAAATGTTCTGGAGAACAGTGGCTGTAATCCAGCAGAAGACTGGGATGTAGCACATGACAAAAAGACTCTTTGATTGTTTAACATTACCAATAATTTCACTGGCCAGATCCCCATCTGTGAATCTTTTTCTGAAGTACTCCTCCTTTTGTGCATCATTGAATCCTTGTACTTCTGTCATGCGGTCAACACATTCGGGAGGAATTTTAATGGCAGCTGCTGGTCTGGTGGTGATCCAGATGAGAGCAGAAGGAAGCAGATTTCCCTTGATCAGGTTTGTGAGTAGAACATCCAGAGAGACTTGTGACGTTACATCACGACAAATCTCATTACCCTCAAAGTTTAGAGGAAGACGACATTCATCCAAACCATCAAGGATGAACAGTAATTTAAATTTATCATTTCTTGCAAGGTTTAGTCCTTTTATCTCTGGGAAAAACTGACTTATAAGTCTTGTCAAGCTTTGTGTTTCTTTCTCCTTTAAGTTCATTTCTCGAAATGCAAGAGGAAATATGAAAGTAATATCCTGATTTTCTTTACCATCAGCCCAATCCAAAATAAACTTTTGCACAGAGACTGATTTTCCGATGCCAGCAACTCCTGTTGTCAGTACAGTTCTGATCTCCTTGTCTGGTTCAGGTGCTTCAAACAAATTTTTGCATTCAACTGGAATCTCTTTTGATTCATGTCGTCTATCAGCAGCCTGAACTTGTCCTACTTCATTTTGGATATTAACTTGTTTACTAACACTCAGAGTCATACAGAGATCTGTGTAGATGTTCTTCAGAAGCTTGGAGTCACCATGCTTTGCAATTCCTTCAGATACAGATTGATATTTCTTCTTCAGGTTTGATTTTAGTGGTCGCTGATGAATGAGGAACAGCTCATCTAAAACACAAACAAGAACAACAAAAAAAAAAAATAGATATGCATCAAGATTTTATATTTTATATATATTTTATATATTAGTGACAATGACAAATTGTTATGCCTATGAACCTCTCACCTTGTAGAGCATCTGCAGCCTCACATTGCTTCATATCTCTCAGGAAGTAAAGTGTGATATCAAGAGCTGCTTCTTTGATATCACGCATCTCTTCTATAAAGTCCTGCACAAAGTACTGTGTGTTCTCTCTATTTAATATTTTTTTAAACTTTTCCAGCTCATTCTTCAGAAATGCAATTATTTTTTTCTCAAGATCCTGAAAACAAATACATTTAAAGCATATTAAAATATAAACAATGTATGTGTAGTACAAATTACAGTCAAGCAATGCACTCATAAAGTTTTCCACCACTGATAGAATAAACTATCAGCAAGGTAAAGTGTTGGTGAATACAAACAATCAAACAGAGATACCAAAAAATCTTGTATGAATCAAATTCAATAATCAACATTATTTTTGGTATCTTGGTTAATTTGCTTGAAATTAATTTGTCACACAGCTGAAACGTCTACTATTTTATTTTTGAGTTGTGATTTAAAAGAGGGATTGTTATAACATCAGTTAACAAGAGGAGGAAAAAATATATTTATATTGAGTAAAGTTTTAAAAAGTATTTAAATAAAAAAAATAAATGGAATTTGTACAATAACCTACTGTATTAGTATGTTAAATAATGAATTAATTAATTAATTGATGCATTTATGAACTTCTACTTGCCTTGAAGATCCAGAGGAGATTGTCTATGAAATTCTTGCGGTTGCGGTAATTCTTGTAGTTTGAGTCCGATTTCTCAAACTGAACCCTGATAGCAAAATAAAGGTGTTTTTTTTAAAATCCATTCCATTGGCTCAGTTACTAGAAAGAGCAGAGTTATGTGGAGACACTATCCTCTTGCTTGTAATAACAGACTTTAATACAGTTGCATATGAATTCCTCATGAACCTGATGATTCAAATGTATGATCTTATTTAATGGTGCTGAATTTAACTTTTAAAGGGGGGGGGGGGGGGTGAAATGCTATTTCATGCATACTGAGTTTTTTACACTGTTTAAGAGTTGGATTCCCATGCTAAACATGGACAAAGTTTCAAAAATTAAGTTGTACGTTTAAAGGAGTATTTCTGTTCCAAAAATACTCCTTCCGGTTTGTCACAAGTTTCGGAAAGTTTTTTTAGAGTATGGATCTGTGTGACTTTAGATGGAGCGGAATTTCCTTATATGGGTGCTAAGGGCACGTCTGCTGGAAGAGTGCGCGCTCCCGTATAGCAGAGCAGAGAGAGGCTGTGCACAGACAATCACTGATCAGAGCGAGAGCGTCTGAAAAGGAGTGTTTTTGGTTGCCAGGGCAAGACAACCCTGCAGATTACCAAAGAAAAAACAGCATTAAGGGACCAGTGGATGGAGTTTATTTTTACAGAGCATCAACGGAGTTGTGCAAGTGTTTGTGTTTGTTCCCTGCATTTCGAAGATGCTTGTTTTACAAACAAGGCCCAGTTTGACGACGGATTTGTGTATCGTTTATTTCTTAGGGATGATGCAATCCCAACGAAAAAGGGTCACGATCGTGTGTTGGAACTGCAGGCGGTGAGTAAAACTGCTTAAAATATCTCTGCCTCCTTGTTAGTGCGTCCGCCTCCCATTGGAGACCTGGGTTCGAGCCCCGCTCGGAGCGAGTCGTTGCTGCTGCTGCTCTCGTTCAGTTTCAGCCTCCGGATCTGATTCTGGATCATAAATAAACGGCTGAATCTGACTGTTAGCCATGGTTTATTTTAGATGATGGTTTTTTCCTCAAGGTAACGTCAGAGCCGTTAAATATGTTTTTCAACGGCTAAAAACATTTCACCCCCCCCCTTAAATGTTTTTATAGTTTTTCATACTTTAATTGTTATATGGATCACTCCACACAATCACTTTGCATCAAAAAGCACATTACATTGCAAACCTAAGTTACTTTTTTGACTTAATATTTTTTTACACATTTTGGGAAAGTAGATCCATTTTAGTAATTTATTGTAATAAATTGTGGTATATAGTGTTTTTACCTGTTCAGAAGATAAGTTGCCAGTTGCACATCACTCTTTAATCCCTTCTGTGCTTTCAGAGCGTCCCACCGTGTGATTTCTTCACCAATATTTACTGTGGACTTATGTCCTTTGTTACTAAACCACACACAAAAAAGAAGAAAATCACATTAAAAATGACAGATTCACAGCTATCAATATCATATGATCAAACCATTGCTAAACCAGCTGCTCACTGCTACCTACAATACTTTATTAGCACAGAAAATTGGTTGATGGGAAATACAGTTTTATGATTAAAAAAAAAAAAAAACAGAAAACATGAAACACCTTTGGGAAGGTGATGGTGTTTTCTCACTGAAGTTTGGTCTATCTCCCTTTGAATGGTCACTCTTCATAGACACAGAGCTGGACACATGCGATTCAGATCTTTCACTAATGAGAAAAAAAAAGTAAAATAACAATAGGTAAAGAGGTCTTGTGTTGCAAACGAACTGTTCTGTGGCCTACTTCCATGGTGAATGTATGAGCCCTAGTGGATACCTGCACTGAAAAAAATAATTAGTAAATTTACTTAATTTTTATTTGGCAAGTTTTTGCACAAGCATTTTTCAAGTAAATTTACACATTTGGAAATTAAGTAAATCTACTTAACTAAGTTAAGTAAAATAAAATAAAAAAAATACACTAAGTACATGTAACTTGACATGTTAAATTTTATTGAGTAAATTAAAATTAAAGCAATTAGCAGACACTTATATCCAAAGCGACTTACACTGAAAAAAGTAATAAGTAAATTTACTTAATTTTTATTTGGCAAGTTTTTGCACAAGCATTTTTCAAGTAAATTTAACACATTTGGAAATTAAGTAAATCTACTTAACTAAGTTAAGTAAAAATAATAATAATAATAATAAGTACATTTTATTGAGTAAAATTTAATTAAATAATATTAATGTATTTAGCAGACACTTTTATCCAAAGCAACTTACAGTGCATTCAGGCTAACAATTTTCACCTATCATGTGTTCCCGGGGAATCGAACCCCCAACCTTGCACTTGATAATGCAATGTTCTACCACTGAGCTACAGGAACACTTCAAGATCTTGTGAAAAATAAGTGAAAATTTCCCTTACTTACTTTTTTATTTTGGAAAAGTTTTTACACTAACAAAAAACCCGAAACAGATATTCTAGAAATTTCTAAATGTAAAATAATTTTTTTCAAAACAGTTTTATCAAATGAGGGTAAATAAGTCTTTCACTTCTGTCCCTTTAAACCAGTTTACAGCAAAGACAGCATGAAGGACTGGATGCACATGATAAATATTCTGCAATTAAGAAAACAGACAAAAGAAATTGCACTGTAAAACCCGATAAGTAAACTTTACTCAAACCGTTTGAGTAAATAGATTGCCTTGATTTAAACCATGTAAGTTTTAAAACTTTGCATTTAAGTAATTAATTGATTAACTAAGTGCTGATTGAGAATTAGTGATGAACAGCTGCTGTTAACAAACAGAATCACTGAAGAAAAGAGAAACACAAGAACTACTACAACTGACTTCAGACACAGACTTAGATGAAATCAACTGAAATAAAATACATGAAATCTCTCAAGATCTGATTAAACAACCCCACAAACAGCATCACCAGCTCCACTTATTAATAACCAGACTGACTTTATTTCTGTCAGACGTCTACAGAAGATCTTATTGAGAATGAAGTAAGGTTTAGATAATGATTTATTGTTTCATTTGAAGTAACCATGTTAGAGATCAGTGTTTGCTTTAGTTGGGCTCTTGACCCTTGATTTCTGTCTTAGTCTTTTCTCTGGCTGTTACAACCACGTGTTTCTAAAACACATTTGTTGTAACTCAGGGTTTACCAGTACAATTTCTTTTGTCTGTTTTCTTAATTGCAGAATATTTATCACATGAATCCAGTCCTTCGTGCTGTCTTTGCTGTAAACTGGTTTAAAGGGACAGAAGTGAGAGACTTATTTACCCTCATTTGATAAAACTGTTTTGAAAAAATAATTTTACATTTAGAAATTTGTAGAATCTCAGGTTTTTTATTAGTGTAAAAACTTTTCCAAATTCCTTTTTTCCAAAACAAAATAGTAAGTAAGTGAAATTTGCACTTATTTTTCACAAAATCTTGAAGAGTTCCTGTAGCTCAGTGGTAGAACATTGCATTAGCAAGCACAAGGTGGGGGGTTTGATTCCCTGGGAACACATGATAGGTGAAAATTGTCAGCTTGAATGCACTGTAAGACGCTTTGGATATAAGTGTCTGCTAAATGCTTTAATTTAAATTTACTCAATAAAATTTAACATGTCAAGTTACATGTACTTATTATTATTATTATTATTATTATTATTTTTACTTACCTTAGTTAAGTAGATTTACTTAATTTCCAAATGTGTAAATTTAGTTGAAAAATGTTTGTGCAAAAACTTTGTCACAGTGTCTGGTCTGTGTATCCCTGGGTGTCCACTAGAGGTCTCACTTTCCCTTATTTGGTCACCTTCCTCCTTGTTGTGTTAATTGATTGTTCCCCGCCTGTCTCCACTTTCCTCATCATCCTTCTATGTATTTATACCCGGTTTGTCTCAGTCTGTGTCACGGAGTCCTTGTTTAATGTTACAGTTATTTCATGTCCGTCATCCTCGCCTTGCCTAGTGTTCGTGTCTTGTTCATGTTATGTTTTGGATCTTCTGGTTTTGACCCTGCCTGGACTGTTCACCCCTTTGGATTTGCCCTCAAATAAACACCATACCTGCAATTGGATCTCTCCTTGTTTTCCTGTATCACCGAACATGACAGAAGGACTCCGTCAACACGAGATCCAGCGGTATGTCGTTTTTCCATTCCCCAGCCAAGATGGCGGAGCGGAGAACAAGGTATCTTCTATTGACCGCCCTCCGCCAAGAGGGCAATGAAGTGGGTGCCCTGGCTCAAGTGTTCTGGTCCCTGGCCGAGGGCATGGGCTACAATGATGCGGCCCTTAAAGACCATTTCAATGGCGGGCTGGATGATCCAGCGTCTCAGGAGGAGATGCCGCAGTTAGAGACACTGGAATTCTGGGAATCCGTGCGCTACCTGCTGCATCGGTGTCGGTGGGATGCCCCAGCCACTCCTGTCTCTTCCGGCGGGGTGGTCGTCAGCCCAGCACCACTGCCCAGGATGGCTACCAGCCAAGCGCCACAGCACAAGATGGCTGCTAACCCAGCGCCAATGCCCAAATTGGCCACCGTTGCTGTTCCGGAGGTCGAGGCGGTGCCCGATGCTGATCCAGAGGCCGAGGTGGATGCCGATGCCGAGGCGGTGCCCGAGGTCGTTCCCGATGCGGTGCCTGATGCATTTCAGGAGGTTGAGGCGATGCTGTTCCGGAGGTTGAGGCGATGCCCGATGCTGTTCCGGAGGCCGAGGTGGTGCCCGATGCTGTTCCGGAGGCCGAGGTGGTGCCCGATGCCGAGGCGGTGCCCAATGCTGTTCCGGAGGTCGAGGCGGTGCCCGATGCTGTTCCGGAGGCCGAGGTGGTGCCCGAAGCCGAGGCGGTGCCCGAGGTCGTTCCCGATGCGGTGCCCGATGCTGTTCTGGAGGCCGAGGCGGTGACCGATGCTGTTCTGGAGGTCGAGGTGGTGCCCGATGCTGTTCCGGAGGCCGAGGTGGTGCCCGATGCCGAGGCGGTGCCCAAGGCCATTTCCGATGCAGTGCCCGAGGCCGCTCTTGATGTCGTGACCGAGGCGGTGCTCAAGACCGTTCCAGAGGCAGTGCCCGAAGCCGAGGCGCCTCAGGTCTCCACAGACAGTTCAGAGTCGAGTCAGGTTCCTGTGGACTCTCAGGAGTCGAGTCAGGTTCCGGTGGACTCTCCGGAGTCGAGTTGGGGGCCAGTGGACCCTCCGGAGTCGAGTCGGGTGCCAGTGGACCCTCCAGAGTCGAGTCAGGTGTTTGTGGACCCTCCAGAGCCAGGGCCAGTCACCGATGACCCTCCAGAGCCAAGTCAAGTCACTGGGTGGTCTGCTGCTCCGTTCTGGGGGACTCCGGCCTCAACCACGAGGATGTGGTGGTCATCCGCTACGCCCTGGGGGACTCTGGCGGCGACCACGAGGACGTGGTGGTCATCCGCTCTGCCCTGGGGGACTCTGGCGGCGACCACGAGGACGTGGTGGTCTTCTGCTCTGCCCTGGGGGGCTTCCGCCCTGACCACACAGTTGTGGTGGTCTTCCGCTCCGCCCTGGAGGGCTCTGGCTTTGACCACATGGCTGTTTTGGTATTCTGCTCCGTCCTGGGGGGCTTCCGCCCTGACCACACGGCTGTGGTGGTCCTCTGCTCCGCCCTAGTGGGCGCCTCAACATGCCCTTCATGGACTTCTGTTTTGTGTACTTGGTTTCTGTTATATTTCTGTCTGTTCCCTTCAGTTAATCTGGCCCTCCATCCCTCCCCCTGAACCTCCTCTGGTCCTCCTCCCTCCTGGTCTCCCTGTTTTGTGTTTACACTTCTGGTGTCTGTTCCCCAAGTTTTCTCTTCCGGCCCTCTGTCCCTCACCCTGAGCCTCCACCTGTCCGCCGCCCTCCTGGTCTTTTTGGTTTGTTTTTATGTGTCTGAAGAGCATCTGGAAGCTGCTCCATAGAGGGGGGTAATGTCACAGTGTCTGGTCTGTGTATCTCTGGGTGTCCACTAGAGGTCTCACTTTCCCTTATTTGGAAACCTTCCTCCTTGTTGTGTTAATAGATTGTTCCCCGCCTGTCTCCACTTCCCTCATCATCCTTCTGTGTATTTATACCCAGTTTGTCTCAGTCTGTGTCACGGAGTCCTTGTTTAATGTTACAGTTATTTCATGTCCGTCATCCTTGCCTTGCCTAGTGTTCGTGTCTTGTTCACGTTATGTTTTGGATCTTCTGGGTTTGACCCTGCCTGGACTGTTTACCCCTTTGGATTTGCCCTCAAATAAACACCATACCTGCAATTGGATCACTCCTTGTTTTCCTGTATCACCGAACGTGACAAACTTGCTGTAATGTGTGTGTTGCTTTAAGAAAACGTGATTACGTTGTTGTTCCAAGAGGTAGTTTGGGCACATGTTGAGTTCATGACTGGAGTCGAGAATAAAATGATTCTGTTGTCCCGTTAAGACCAGTGTCATCATTAAAAACCTTTACATGGTGTCAGAAGTGCTTGACGAACACACGGCCTCGGAAGAATGGCAAAATTCAATCCCCCGGAGTGTTTTCCATTTGATCGTCCGAATGACTGGGCTGACTGGAAACAACGTTTTCAGCGCTTTCGGAGTACTACTAAATTGGATAAAGAAGATGGGGAAGTCCAGATCAGTTAATTAATCTATGCCATGGGAAATGAAGCCGAACACATATTTAAATCATTCACCTTAACTGTGGAGGATGACAAGAAGAAATTTGACGTTGTGTTAAGAAAATACGAGTATTTCTTTCCTAAACGAAACGTGATCCACAAACGAGCCTGCTTTTATCAAAGAGCGCAGCACCCTGGTGAAAAGGGTGAAACCTTTATTAGAACTCTCTATGATTTATCAGAACACTGTGACTTTGGTGAACACAGAGATGAAAACATCCGGGATCAGATAGTCGTGGGCATACTTGATAAAGAATTGTCGCACAGATTACAGTTAATGTCCGATCTTACGTTAGCTCAGACTATTCAAACTGTGCGCCAGTGTGAAGAAGTTGCGCTTCAAGTTCACCAGCAGGAGGAGGCGTGCGCTGCAGTACAAGAGATAGCAGAAGGAAGAGCAGCAAACAGAGGCAAACAGAAATGGAGACCTAAAAGAAAAAACGACAAAGAACAAGGAGAACCAAAATGTGGTAGATGTGGAAAAATCAAACACAGACGACAAGAAAACTGCCCAGCAATAAAATCAACATGCAACAAATGTAAAAAAGTGGGGCACTGGGAAAGAATGTGTCACAGCAGGTCAGTCAGAGAAGTGACAGAGACCGTTGCACAAACACAATATTTCCTTGGTGCTGTTACAAATTCACAAAGAAATGATGAGCAGTGGTCTGTGAACATTTCAATTGGAAAGACACCAGTTAAATTTAAATTTGAGCCTGGTGCGGATGCAAACATCATGTGTGAAGAAACATTCAGCATGCTTGATCCAAAAAGAATGCTGGAGCAGACAAATGTTACACTGTGCAGTCCTGGAGGTAAACTAGAGTGCGTGGGGAAATTTCAAGCCAGTACCACATACACCGGGAATGTGTACACACTTCCTTTATATGTCATCCATGGACAAAATGTGAACAATTTGCTAAGCAGATCCACTGCATCCTCAATGGGTCTGGTGAAACGCATTGAGGAAGTTCATAATGCATTTGGTGAGCATGGAACCCTTAAAACAGAACCTGTTAAAATCCAGCTTAAGGAAAATGTTCAGCCATATGCGGTACACACATCACGCAGAGTTCCATTACCTCTTATACAAAAAGTAAAAGAAGAGTTGCAGCGCTTGGAAGAAAACGGAGTCATAGAGCCAGTAACAGACCTTACAGACTGGTGCGCACCTATGGTTTCAGTACCAAAACCAAATGGAAAGGTACGAATCTGTGTGGATCTGAAAAAATTGAATGAAGCCGTTAAAAGGGAAAGATATGTTCTGCCAACTGCAGAGGAGATAATCGCAAAACTTAGTGGTGCAACAGTCTTCTCATCTTTAGATTGCTGCCTCTGGGTTTTGGCAGATTCCCTTACACCCAGAAAGCAGCAAATTGACCACATTCATAACACCATTCGGAAGGTACTCCTTTAAACGTCTTCCTTTTGGCATTCCAAGCGCCCCTGAAATATTTCAGAGGAAGATGGCAGAAACTCTCCTAGGGCTTGAAGGAGTATATGTGTATATGGATGATATACTGGTGTATGGAGACACCATGGTACAGCATGACCAACAGCTTAACAAAGTATTGGAGAGAATTGAGACTGCTGGCTTAAAGCTAAACCGTGAAAAGTTTCTGCTGAGACAGCAACAACTTCACTTTCTTGGTCACTTGATCGACAAGTCAGGCGTGAGACCCGATCCTGAGAAAGTCAGAGCAATCCGTGAACTCTCACCGCCACACAATGTTCATGGACTTGGGCCCATCCTCAGGAAGCAGCATTCCAGCGCGTAAAAGACATCCTTTCCACTTCTCCAGTTTTGTCATTCTACAGTGTGTCTCTACCCACTGCTGTTTCAGCTGACACTAGCAGTTATGGCATAGGTGGTGTGTTACTGCAGCTGCACAATGGAAACTGGACACCGGTGGCATATTGCTCACGCAGTTTGTCTGAGGCTGAGACCAGATATGCCCAGATTGAGAAAGAATGTCTGGCGGGCGTCTGGGCTTGTGAAAAATTTGAAAAGTACCTGATTTGGCCTTGAAAACTTCAAATTAGGAACAGATCACAAACCATTAGTACCTCTTTTGAATAAGAAGGACTTGGACAATGTTCCGCTGTGTTGTCAGAGACTACTCATGAGGCTGATGAGATTTAAACTGACTGCTGAATATGATCCAGGGAAAACTTTGTTGGTGGCTGATACACTATCACGGAGCCCGTTAGCATATAAGGAAAATGACCGCAAATTTTTCGGAAGTATATCCAGTCAGGATGGCCAGATTATGTTGACAACATCCCAGTGGCAGTTCGACAGTTGTTCCCTTTCAAGAATGAGCTGTCTGAGCACAATGGAATACTCACAAGAGGAAGCCGTATGTTAATTTCAGATGTCTTAAGAGCCGATATTCTAAACAGAATACATGATGGGCATCAAGGTCTGACGAAGTGTAGGGAGCGGGCCAGTACATCTGTGTGGTGGCCGGTAGGGCTGGACGATATATCTAACGATATGATCATGCGCATCTAATCAGTAAAGCTGCTTCCGTGATCACCGCTAAAATCGCCATCACATAATTGGAGTGGCATTTAATAGACAGCAGAGGTGGGACTTTCAAGTCACAAGCAAGTCTTCAAGTCATATCCAAGTCCTCAAAGGGTTAAAGTTAATGAGATAATTAAGTGACTAATTAAATGATGATTGTGCATTAATGATGAACACCTGCTGTTCTTGAGAATTACAGAGGATCAGATGTTGATGTTTTATTGGTTAAAGTGATGCAACCATAATGGAGATCAGTGTTTGCTTTAGTGGGGCTCTTGACCCTTGACTGTCGTGTTAGATCTCTTTATGTAACATTGCATGAGGTGCTGTAAAGCAGAGACAAGAAATTAATCTGTATGTAATAGGTGGTCAGATTACAATCAAATTAACATTAGCTCTATTTAAGTTTAGCATAATCAACCCAGTAAAACTACACTATGGAAAAAAATTAAAGTGAATTTTAAATCTTCTAAGTGCATACAAAATTTGAAAAAACTATACTCTGTAGACACACACAGACATCAAGAACCAGCATGTGACTCTCAACAGTGGTGACAATCAACAAAATGTTGCATGCTGGGTAAAAACTCCCGTCATGCACTGCAGTATGAAAAATTGTCACCACTGTTGAGGATCGTGTGATAAGTGTGTTTGTCTAAAAACCTGAACTGATTGTCTCCTTTTGTGTCTTTCAACATTGAAGTATTGTGATTTTTTTTTTTTTTTTTTACTTAAGTTCAGTAATAGCTGAGTGTCAGTCTACTATCCAAAGATAAACACAATTTAATGATGTTCAGTCATCATGAGTTATAAGCAGAAAAAGCATAAGATCATCTGTTACTGCAAGGTTTGATTCAGCAATGCATACATGTTTGTTGCGAAAACAATATTGCAATTGTTTTGAATCAAATTGGTTTGAATTAGTAAAAGGGTCAAGACACTACTTAAAGCAAACCTTGACCACAATTATGGTGGCATAGTGTTTTTTTTTTCTTTTACTTTTTTTTCAGTTGAAGGCTGTGGCTAAATTAAGTTGTAGTTCTTGTGTTTCTCTTTACTTCAGTGATGTTGATTGTTAACAGCAGATGTTCATCACTAATGCACAATCATCATTTAATTAGTCACTTAATTATCTCTTTAGCTTTAACCCTTTGAAGACTTGAAAATGACTTGAAGACTTGCTTGTGACTTGAAAGTCCCACCTCTGATAGACAGAGCCGTAGATCGCTGACAAGCCACGCCATATCGCGTTCATTATCGAAGGCGATTCATCTGCGATAATGAACACGATATGGCGTGGCTTGTCAGCGATCTATGGTTCTGTCTATTAAATGCCACTCCAATTATAAGCAGGTGATGGAGATTTTAGCGGTGATCACGGAAGCAGCTTTACTGATTAGATGCGCATGATCATATCGTTAGATATATCGCCCAGGCCTAGTGGCCGGGCATTTCATCTGAAATCAAACAAAAGGTACAGTCCTGTCAGATATGCATAGAGATGAAACAGACACAGCAAAAAGAGCCCCTCATCTCGACACCCCTTCCAGATAGGCCTTGGAAAAGGCTAGCTATTGATCTGTGTGAACACAACAAACACGCTTATCTGGTTGTGTCTGACTATTTTTCTCGATTTCTTGAGATTCTTCACATGCCAACAACTACCACCTCAGAAGTAGTGTTAAAACTGAAAGCACTATTTGCCAGGTTTGGCTGCCCTGATGAAATAGTTTCAGACAACGGTCGGCAGTTTGTGAGCAGTGAGTTCCAGGAATTTGCAAAAAAATTTGACTTTCTGCACATCACATCTAGTCCACACCATGCTCAAAGAAATGGACATGCAGAGAGAGCAGTGCAGATTGCAAAGAAATTTTTGAAACAGACAGATCCTCTTCTGGCTCTGATGAGCTACAGGGCAACCCCTTGCATCTCTACAGGTGTAAGCCCGGCTTAACTACTTATGGGCAGGAAGATTAAAACAACACTTCCAATGCTTGAGACACATCTTCAGCCACGGTGGCCAAATCTGAAAGATGTAAAGAGAAAAGACTGCATGGAAAAGCAAAAGCAAGCTTTCTACTTTAATCGTCACCATGGAGCTACACCCCTACCATTGTTGAGGACTGGTGATGCCGTACTCACTAAATTAGACCATCAAAAGTCTTGGGGGACAGCTGCTGTGGTCACAGGCATGAGTACAACTCCTCGATCCTTCACTATTGAGACACATCAGGGGACAACTCTGCGGCGTAACCGTCGTCACTTGCAGCTCATCCCTGATTCAGCTGGAGGAACTCAAACTCTGGTCCAAAAAGAACAATCATGTGAACAGCAGCCTGAGTCTAATTTGAACACTGGGAAAACTTTCTCTCAGGCCCCAAACACAAAAACTGAACGGCTGATGACTAGATCTGGCAGAATAAGCAAACCAGTGAATAGATTAGATTTGTGAGAAAAAGGGAAGAAGAAAGAAGGAATATATGCTAGTCATATTTTGTTTAATAGAGATTAGAAACAATTTCATTCAATGTGGTTGGAATAAGCAAAATTAGAAAATAAGTTTTGTTTTGTTTTGTTTAATGTTGTTGAAAATTTCATAATACTAACGAGAAATATTTAAGGCTGTTCAGAAGAAAAAACTAAAAAGGGGAGATGTAATGTGTGTGTTGCTTTAAGAAAACGTGATTACGTTGTTGTTCCAAGAGGTAGTTTGGGCACATGTTGAGTTCATGACTGGAGTCGAGAATAAAAGGATTCTGTTGTCCCGTTAAGACCAGTGTCATCATTAAAAACCTTTACACTTGCCAAATAAAAATTAAGTAAATTTACTAATTCTTTTTTTCAGTGTGTGTAACTAAACAAATATGTCCATTTAAGATTAAACAGTTTGCAATACATTATGTTCTGTGATTCATTTTTGTATTTAATCAAGTTCTGTTATATGCACCACAGTGACAAAAAAAATACAATCACTATAATGCAAAAGATGAAATACCTTTTGTTAGTTGTTTTGATGATATTGCGGAACAATGTACATCTTACAGAATTAAATCATGCATCTCGATTTAATTCTCTACAGTGTGTTATGCATGATGACAGATTTGGCTTAATTTAGTAATAAATAACCAATGGATCACAGTAAGATGGTTGGAGGAAGAGATGATTTACCTCTTGTTACATGGTGTTTTCCCACTGAAGTTTGGTCCGTGGCCTTTTGAACAGTCACTCTTCACAGACACAGAACTGGACACATGTGAACCTGATCTTACACTAATGACACAAAGAACAGACAGGAAATAAAACACTATTACTGGAGATTCTTCAGTCTAATGTTGCAAATGGTAATTAGATAAAATGGATAAGTGGTTGCAAGATCTAATTTATGCCTCCTTGTGGTTGCCTGTGTAACTGTATTACTGTAATAAAGCTCCACATTGGATTCAATAAAGAATAAAGCAGACATTGTATTCTGATTTATTCTTGTATTTAGTCAAGGTCCATCACATACAACAGACTGAATTAGTTAACAGCACCATAATGTAAAACACAAGAAATACCCTTTTGAAGGTGATGTTTTTTTCTCGCTGAAGTTCGGTCCATCACCTTTTGAACGGTCACTCTTCACAGACATAGAACTGGACACAAGTGAGCCTGATCTTACACTAATGACACAAAGAACAGGGAGAAAAAAACACTATTATAGGAGATTCTTCCAGCTACATAGCCAAGCACTCACATAACAGCTAGTAAGGTGTACAACAAGATGGCGCCATTGTGCGTGGCTTGCCGTCTGTCACTGTCATTGCTGTGTGTGTTTTTGCTGTTTGTTTTATTTTTTGCCTCCGATGTCGACTCTCTACTGGTGTACGATCGTCAAACACTGCTGGATTTGCGATTTTCTGCTGGAAATATAGAAAAATTGGATGATGGTGGACGTGAAACTTTACCCCCCCCTCCTGGCAAGGCTCCCGGCTCACCTTTGGTGTGTCCCGACTCCACCTTCTCGAAGTAAGCGCCGAAGAAAGCACACCCGCCGCCGGGGAAAACGTAGCGGTCGGCTGGTGAGGTGGAAGGCCCGTCTTGCATGTTGTTCTACGCCTTTTTGGAATGAGTTTGGAGTCATGCCTAGCCTCGTTATACCTCGACGCTCGCTGGACCCTGTCGACGCCTGGCTGGTACCTGTCGTTGGCCCGGAAGAGGTGTTCCAGCCCCGCGGCTCCTGCTCTCCTCGTCTCCGCTGGCGCGGAGTGAATCACAGCAGCTTGCGCTCTCTGTGTCGGGTTTCACGAACATCCAGTGCCGCGGACACACCGGTTCCTGCCAGGTTTGGGCTGGTAAATGCTAGATCTCTAGCAAATAAGACTTTTGTATTAAAGGATTTTTTCACGTCCCGAGGATTGGATTTCCTCTGTGTAACTGAGAGCTGGTTGAGCGATGGTGAGTCTAGCGCTTTCACTGACTTTGTACACCAAGATTGCCGCTACTTTAACTCCCCACGAACATCTGGCCGAGGAGGAGGAATAGCGACTGTATATAAGAGTCATTATAAATGTAAACAGATTTTGCTGGCATCCGCTTTCAGCAGCTTTGAACTGAGTTTATTTGAGGTGGGTCGCCCCCACACAGTGCTGTGTGCGGTGGTCTATCGGCCCCCCAAGTACAATAAGGACTTTTTAAATGATTTTTCAGATTTTCTGGCTGAAATCATGCCTAAATATGATCGTGTTCTTATTGTTGGGGATTTTAATGTTCATGTGTGTTGTCCTGATAAGCCAATGGCAAAGGGGTTTTTAAACCTCATTGATTCGTTTAATCTTGTGCAATCTGTGTCTGGACCCACACAAGAACATGGACACACACTTGATCTTGTTTTATCATATGGTTTGCCTGTTCTTAATCTAGAGATATGTGACGCAGTGTTTTCTGACCATATGCCTGTATTATTTGAGACTGCTCTTGCCTGTCATTCAGTTTAAACCTCGCGCTGCTGCACGGCGCTGTCGCATGATTAACCCTTCCACTGCTGTTCAGTTCTCGGTTGCGTTCAGTCAGAACTCCATCACTCCCGAGTCTGTATTGCATACAGATGAGCTTTGCTCAAGGTTTCACTCCACCTGCCAAACTGTTTTAGACACTGTGGCTCCATTTAAATCCAGGCAGCCTAAAACTAAATCTGAGCCCTGGTTAAATGACATGACTCATGCTGCCAGACGTGAGTGCCGTAGAGCTGAGCGCAAGTGGAAGAAGGACAAACTGCAGGTGTCTCTTCAAATGTTAAGGGATTTCTGGCGTCATTACCAGGAAACTGTGAAAGATGCCAAAAGAAAACATTTCTCAGATATTATTCTGGCAAATTGTCACAAGCCTCGTGTGTTGTTTAACACCATTGACTCACTTTTAAATGCCCCGCAGAATGCTTGTATGGAAGCATCCCCTGTTATGTCTGAAAAGTTTCTTTGCTTTTTTATTGATAAGGTCACTTCTATTAGGTCTCAAATTGTACCTTCAGCTTCAGACCCTTCAATCTCTGTCCCCTGCTCGGCTGTCTTTGATCATTTTGAGCCGGTAACTTTTTCCTCTTTAGAGGAGGTTGTTGGTCATTTGAAGCCCTCGGGTTCTCCAAATGATGCTGTCCCCCCTCGACTATTTAAGGAGGTTTTCCCCACTGTAGGACCATCTGTTTTAGCAGTTATAAATAGTAGTCTGACCTCGGGTGTGGTGCCTGAAATTTTAAAACATGCAGTAGTTCAACCTCTGATTAAAAAACCTGCTCTAGATCCGTCAGTTCTTGCTAATTTCAGGCCTATTTCCAAATTGCCTTTCCTTTCAAAAATCTTGGAGAAGATTGTGTACAGTCAACTATTGGCCTTTTTGGAAGAACATAATATTCTAGAGGTTTTCCAGTCCGGTTTTAAGACCTTGCACAGCACCGAAACTGCTCTTTTAAGAGTTTTTAATGATATCTTTTTAGCTACTGACTCTGGTGACTGTGTTATCCTTGTGCTTTTAGATCTAACTGCTGCATTTGACACAGTGGATCATGAAATATTGATTTCACGTTTAAGGCAGTGGGTGGGCATCAGTGGCATAGCACTGGAGTGGTTTAGGTCATACTTAGCGGATCGGACTTTTTGTGTTAGCTTAGGTGACTCTGTATCCTCCTCTAGTCCTCTCTTGTGTGGGGTCCCACAGGGCTCAGTCCTCGGCCCTCTACTTTTCTCTCTGTATTTGCTTCCACTTGGTTCCATACTTAGAAAGTATGGCATTTCATTCCACTGTTATGCAGATGACAGTCAGATTTATGTACCTCTAAAAAAGAAAAATTATAACTCTGTTGGACAACTACTCAATTGTCTCGACGACATAAAGGCCTGGATGGCTCTGAACTTTTTAAATTTTAATGATAAAAAAACAGAAGTGATGGTTTTCGGAGGCACCACTGGGACCCCGCCTGTAGATCTGGGCTCCTTAGCACCCTATATTAAACCTATTATCACAAACCTAGGAGTTAAAGTGGACCCTGAGCTTAAATTTGACAGTCAGATCAAAGCTGTTGTCAAATCAAGCTTCTTTCATTTAAGGCAGCTGGCCAAAATAAAACCAATGCTGTCAAGACAACATTTCGAAACCGTTATCCACGCCTTTGTAACTACACGGCTGGACTACTGTAACTCACTATATGTGGGGGTTAGTGGGTCCTCCATCAACCGTCTCCAGTTGATACAAAATGCAGCAGCACGTCTTTTAATGGGCACACGTAAACATGAGCACATTTCCCCTATTTTAGCTTCATTACACTGGCTGCCTATTCAATTTAGGATCCATTTTAAAATTCTGTTATTTGCTTTTAAATCACTAAATGGTCTTGCTCCGCCATACCTCTCTGAGCTTCTACACTCTTATAAACCCGTCCGCTCTCTCAGATCAGATGATCAGCTGCTCCTGACTGTGCCTAAAACTAAGCGTAAGCTCAGAGGGGACCGTGCCTTTGCTGTGTCTGCCCCTAAACTGTGGAATGATCTGCCTTTGCATGTTAAGCAGGCCTCTTCTTTATCTGTTTTTAAAACCCTTCTTAAAACCCATCTTTTCTCTTTGGCTTTTGACACCTAGTAAGAGGTCGACTTTATTTACTTGTTTCAATTTGTTACTTTGAATGCTTTTATTCTGTGGTTATAAATGGTACATACGTTTATTTTATCTATTTTATTTGTATTTATTTTTCTGTACAGCACTTTGGTCTACTGTGGTTGTTGTAAAGTGCTTAACAAATAAAGTTGGTATGGTATGGTAACAGCTGTACAATATTACAATGTACAATATTCAAGTCACTGTGTGAGCAAATAATCTACTGTACCTTCATTGTTGTATCACTCACTTTGATTATGGGGTTGGGGTTGAGATATGGCTTGGCTTGTTTAATAATGCTGAATAATTTTATTAAATATTTAAACACTGGATCACTGTAAAACGCTTCGAAAAACACACATGAAATACCTATTTTTGAATGGTGTTTCCGCAGGAAAGTTCGGTCCGTCTCCTTTTGACCGGTCACTCTTCACAGACACAGAGCTGGACACATGTGAGCCTGATCTTACACTAATGACACAAGGAAAAAAATGTTTCAAGAAATATAGGGGTTATTTCAGTCTCATTTGAAGATGAGTTGCAAATGGTAATTAAATGCAGTATGGCTGTACATTGTATTATTAATTTAAGTTTTATCACATACAACACAGTGAAAACATTAATGGTTTTAGTTTACTTTGTCTTCATTAGAAAATTGTTTCTGGCTTCAACATACAGTATATAACAGACAGTGTATTAATACACATTAAAAAAAGACATGAAACACTGAATGTAACAAAGCGTGTTAAATTTCTTCTGGTTCATGATGGTGTTTTCTCGCTAAATGATACACGTGAGTCTGATATTTTACTAACAACACAAGAGCAAAAATTTAAGAAAATTATTACAGTCTTAATACAGATTTTTTTTAATTATTTTTTTTTTTATTAAAATAAAATATTTTCTTAGTGGCAAGTTAAATTGTGGTGAGCCAAACATTTGGAAAAATATTTGACAAACCAACTGTGACTCATTGTTGACTACAAACTATTTATTTTTTTTATTTTTTAAATACACCATACAGTTAATGCATGATCAGCATAAAAAAAAAAAAAAACATAAAATACCTTTTAGATGATGGTGGAGTTTTCTCATTGAAGTTCGGTCCATCACCTTTTGAACGGTCACTCCTCATAGACACAGAACTGGGCACAGGTGAACCTGATCTTTTACTGACAAGAACAGAGAAATCACTATTAAAAGAGATTCTTCAGTCTCATATTAAGAGCATTGCTATTCTCATGACTATGAACAGATGAATGTGTTGTGTTTGGTTTTCTGTTTAATCAGTCAAGTTCAATCACAGATACAACAGTGAAGGAATGTAAATAGTGTATGTAGAGCACATTAAATACCTTTTAGCTTGTGATGGTGTTTCATCACTGAAGGACACATGTAGGCCCGATTTTTCACTAATAATAACACAAAGGACTTTCCTCAGTCTCATTTGAAGAGGCTTCATTCAGATGGTAATTACAGTAAGTACAATTAAAAAAATATATATAAGTTTAATATATATATATATATCACTGTAAAAAATTGTGCCGTTAAATAACAGTAATTTACTGGCAGCAGGGGTGCCAGTAAAGTACTGTTCATTTACAGCTTTCAACCATTAATTTACCACTCTTATTTTTTTTTTACAGTATTTCACTGTAAATTCTACCATGGAAATTAACTCCACTCCCACTGCTTCAAACAGTTCGAGTTTTAAAACTAGCATTCCTACGATGTTAGTACTATGAACTTATTTCATTTGATTTCACTGAGAAGGAATATTTCTTAATATAAAGATGCAAACACTTAATGTGCAGTAATAAAGTAACTAAATACATGACTTTTACTCAAATCACTGAAATACTTAACACAGAGATCACCACTGTATCAGCAACTCCACATTTACTGTCTTTAGTTAAAGAAGCAAAAGATCAGAATCTGTGGCTCATTATTGACTGAAGCACTGGCTCTACTCTCCAGCACAATGGTGAACAACAAAACTACATTAAACTAACATATCTCTCTTGTGCAAACACACATTAATACAGTCGAGTTCAGTATTTACTCTCATTATCAGTGTATGACTTTGCATAATTTTTTTTCTATGGATGTTCACAAATATTTTAGTTAAATTAACTTTTTTTCATTTGGTAAATCTGACGTTTACATTTTACAGTATATTACAGTTTTTCCTTGACTTAACGGCAAAAAACTGTAGAAAAAAACATTTTTTTTTCTGACAACCATTAATTTACGGCAAGAAACAGTAGAAAAACAGTTATTTACTGGCAGCAGGGGTGCCAGTAAATAACTGTTTTTCTACAGTTTGTTTCCTGTAAATTAATTACAGTTTATTACTGTTAAATTATGTTTCATGCTGTTTTTTCTTCAGCTTAAATCTTTAACCCTTTAAACCCCACAAGAAAAACCTCAGTTTTAAGTGAACACTTATAATGTGTGCACACTACAGAGTGTTTGAGTAACACTGAATCAGTGAAGTTAATGAGATAATTCTGTGATTAATTGATGATTGAGCATTAGTGATAAACACCTGCAGAATCACTGAAGGAAAGAGAAACACAAGAACTACAAATGACTTCAGCCACAGCCTTAGATGAAATCAACTGAATAAAAGAATACATCAAATCTCTCAAGATCTGATTAAACAACTACTAAAACAGCTTCACCAGATTCACATTACTAACCAGACTGACTTTATTTCTGTCAGATGTCTACAGAAGAACTTATTCAGAGTTAAATAGGTTTAGGTGTTTTTTCACTACCATGATGGAGATCAGTGTTTACTTTAGTTGGGCTCTTGAACGTGACTTTTCAACAACTAAGCTTTTTTTTTTTTTTACACATGTTGTAACAATGCGCCTTTGGAACCTGTTATAGCAAAACAAAAGTACACAGAAGAAAAATTCTGTTATTGTTGTTTATAGATTGACAAGAACAAACACTATTATTTCTGATCTAACCCTGTGTCTCTTCTCTTATTGAATATTGGTACTACAGCATAAGGAACACTGCTGAGCCATAAGTTATAAAAGACTGTTAAGAAAATTACACTCATAATAAAAAAAAAAAAAAAAACTTTGCTGATATTTAGACAGAAACATCAAGAATCAGCGTATGAATCACAACAATGGTGACAATCCACAAAATACATAAACAGATCAGTTCTGAAAATCAAAAAACATGCTACTAAAACTTAAAACAAATGCCAAATTATAAGCACATAATAATTCAAGAAAATAAGTGAACAATTCAGGGGGATAATTTATTCAGGCCGCAATGCATGCTGGGAGTCATGGATGAGTTTTATCCTGCGCTGGTACCCAGCATGCATTGCATCATGAAACTTTTGATTGTCACCATTGTTGAGATTCATATGCTTATTGTTGATTTCTCTCTTTGAGTGTTGTGGGGACTGCTGCCCGAAATATGTTTTTTTTTTGACTAAAACTGTTGTTAAATCCATATGTTCTGGTTATCACATTACTGTTCAATCTTACATTATTGAAGAAAAAAAAAATTGTTTTGTCATTCACTCAAATATTTCAACAAATTAATATTTGATTACTATAACAACACTTTAAGTCAGTCTAGTAGATCATGCCTGCTAGAAACAGCCATAATCACTTGACTATCAAAATTAATACTGCTATAACAGATGTATCATAAAGATACAAATACAGCAATGAAACAAAACTTAAAGTACAAAAGTCAAGGGTCAGGAGCCCAACTAAAGCAAACACTGATCTCCACAATGGTGACGTCAGACGAAACAGTGACATTATCATCTAAATCTCTGTAATTCTCAGTAAGATCTTTCGATCTCTGATCTCTGATCTGATAGAAATAAAGTCAGTCTGGTTAGTAATGTGTGAAGTTGGTAAATCTTCAGTTGATTTCATCTAAAGCTGTGGCTGAAGTCAGTTGTAGTTCTTGTGTGTGTCTTGTTTCTCTTTTCTTCACTGATTCTACTTGTTAACAGCAGCTGTTGATCATTGTCTGAATTCACTCATTAGTGTTCATTCTCTCTGTCAGGTGGACTATATTAGTAAACTCATGTAGGGAATAGTGAATGAGGGTGTAGGGTGTGATTTGAAACACAGCCGCTGAGTGTCGACTTTGAACGTTGTTAATTCACGATATATAGCAGCAGGCTACCCTCTCGAAAATGATTAATATTACCCAGAATGCACTGTTTTAATGAAAAACAGTATATTACTGTCGAAATTTTGCCGTTTTTTTACAGCGATTTACAGCGATTTTTTACAGCGATAAATACTTCCAAACACAGTCTATGTGTGTCTGACAATAAAGAAACATGTGAAATACCTTTTGATAGTTTCTTCATTGAAAAGTGGTACATCATCTTTTAACTGATCACTCTTTACACACTCAGAGCAGGGAACCTCAGAGTCTGATCTTTCCCTAATGACACAAAGAGGAAAGAGAAAGAATAAAAAAAAAAATATGGCAGGAGGGACTTATATTAAGTGTTTTTTTTATTTATTTATTTATTTATTTTTTTTTGACATGATATCAGTAACGTAATATTCTGAGTTGACTGGAATTTTTTTTTTTTTTTTTTTACATTACCACCACCAAACTGTCTTGGAAATGTCATTATCATTTGGCAGACACTTTAATCCAAAGCAACACACATTCAATAGAGACACATATTTTTTTCAGTTTGAACACAAATATGATCTACTCTTCTGAGTAAGAGCAACACAAACAGGAACAACGTTGTGAGACCTGACAGATCCCCAATGTTTAAATACCTCAGCTAACCGACTGTTGTCACTGTCCGCATAGCTGTGACATGACTAATGCCTTTTCATTTCAGAGAAATTAAAGTTGTAACTGAGGTGCAAACAATGTCTTTATATGACTCTGGACTTTAGAGAAGTGTTTGAATTTTATAGACCGTTATAAAGGAACACATGATTTTATCCCATTTTTCACCCATCTCTCTGAACTTTTATGATAAACACTTGGCTGTAGCGTAAAATATCTGCAATACTAAAACTTAAGTAGTGTTTAAAAATGATTAATTAAAAACAGACTCAGTCTTACCTCTGTTCCTCTGAGACACTCATATCAGATGGAGAGTCCTTTCCTCGCTCCTCTGACATATTGCAGATAAACTTCGGCTGAAAAACAGCACTGTTATCTTTGTGTTGAAGACATTCAGCTGTTCAGCACAACCTGGACATGAAGTGAAAAAAATTAAAAAAGTTGAGTTGGCAACTAACAAGCCATAAAAAAAAAAAAAAAAAAACACGGGCTCTGAAACTAATCTTAACGTTAATATTACATTTCTAATATTACATTTCATTTAGTGTAACAAAACAGGGTGAACGTGATTTCACCAAGTACAATATGTTCCTGGATCAACATTCCTATCAACCAATCAGAATTGAGGGACAACTTTTGAGTAAATATATGTTTTAGACTTACAGTCGTCAGGGTTAGGTGCTTCTACACTCTTGTTAATCAGGTATATGGGTATAATTATGGGTAAGGATATGTTTAGGGGTAGGGGATTGGGTTAAGTCTATATTTTTGGGCAGTTATGTTGATCTAAAATCACGACGACCAACCAAACAGTGTCAGGTTAAGATGTATTTCAGACAATTCTTCATAATATACAGCTGTAAATGGCATTGGACATATTACAGAGGGAACTGAACTTTCTGTGCAGTTTTCTATATGTTGCATTCACTTTTACGTAACAAATTAATTTTTTTTAGCTCTGGATCATTACGTCACAATTTATTTTATTCATTTCAATGGCTCCCAAAATGGCTGAATATATAAATGTAGGCTATTGAGCTAAGTGAACTGAAATATTCTATTTAATCACAGCTGATTTATAACATTCTCTTTTAACACAAATTGAAAAACATTAAAGCAACATTCACCACATTCTTACCTAACTGTGGAGTATCCTCGTAAGAATACGTTCAATATCGCATCATCAATAAAATAAAAAGAGGGATTAAAAAAAAAAAACTGTAATACATTATTTACAAATAATAATAATAATAATAATAATAATAATAATAATAATAATAATAATAATAATAATTAACTATTCATTCACATACCACTAACTGTAATCAAGGAAGTTTTAAAACTTACTTGCAGTAGAACGACGGTCTTCAGCAGCCAGAACACTGTGCAGAATGCTTTCTGTTTCTCATCTTTACAACCCTGTCACTTGGTGTGATTATGCCAATTCATTTACTTATGGTATTTTCTGCTTGTAGACTTTGTTCATGGTTAAGCATTAACTGACTGTTTCAACATTCTCATGTTGCTTTGAAGCTAAAAAATGCAGCACATTTGAGTCTTGACTAAAATTGTGTTAGATCTTTACCAAATCATTCTGTCGGCTTAATCAATTTTCCTATGAGATGTGACGTTATAATTCTGATACAGTAGGCTATATCCTGACCAAATAGCAATGTTTTTGTTTTAATAGGTGGGAACATCTGGTTTTGATTTACGAAAATGGGCGCCTCCAAACTGCTCTTTCCTAGGATCAGTTTTGTAACCTATTTCAAGCCATTGTCTTCATTAACATGTATTTTACTTATCTATCTTTTTCCACCCATTATTTCTGAACTACGAATGGATTCATCACCTGCCTTCAACTCTTTCGGTTTCTATTATATAAACCTCAAATGAGTCCAGCATAACATGTAAGCCAGCTTGCTTTGTAAGCTTTGTGAATAACAGAGGTGGAGAGTCCAGGGGTCAGAAAGTAAAAGTCCTGCCACATTTTTGCTCCACCCATGAACTCAGCAGCTGATTTCACCAGAGGAGGAAACAAGTCATTCCTTCCAAGTCACAAACTAGTCTCAACTCAAATCCCAAGTCCTCAAAGAGTTAAAGTCAATGAGATAATTAAGAGACTAATTAAATGATGATTGTGCATTGGTGATGAACACCTGCTGTTATTGTGCGTTACAGAGGATCAGATGCTGATGTTTTATTGGTTAAAATTATGCCACCATCATGGAGATCAGTGTTTGCTTCAGTTGGGCTCTTGACCTTTGGTTTCTTATGTTAGATATGTCTCTGTAAAAGTACATGTGCTGTTATAAAACAGTGCGATCAGTGCTGTGCAGAAAACCGTTACTAGCTGGTTTTGCATGATGAAGTAATTATTAGGCATCAGCCTGTTTATTTCCAAAACAATTTTATGTATTTATTATTAACAAATGTTCAGTTTTTAAATAACCTACCTTGTGGAACCGTTGGTTTAATCACTATAATGAATACATTTCCTAATGTATGTAATAAATATACATTTTTCGAAATCTTTTCTTAATAAGACGCACAGACATCATGACCCAGCATATGAAGCTCAACAATGGTGACAATCAACAAAACGCTTCAAGCTGAAGTGCATGCTGGGTAACACCATAGTAAAAACTCTGATTATGCACTGTAGCATGAATAATTATTGTAACCACTGTTGAGGATCATATGATAAGTGCTCATGTCTAAAATCCTGAGCCTGTACAATTTTTTCCCCCAATATTTAACCCTCTGGAGTCTAAGGGTATTTTTGGGGCCTTGAGAAGTTTTGTCATGCCCTGACATTTGTGCTTTTTCCAGTTTCTTATAAATATCTAAATGGGTAAAGTCTAATATCACTGTAATCAGCACAAACTGGGCTATAATAATATGTGAAACCCATGCATGTACATGATTGTATTTTTGAGAAAAAAAATGTTATGCATGGTTAGTGAAAAACTAAAAATGTTAAATCACTTGAATAAGGCCATAAAACACATAAATAAAATTGGTTGCCGGAAAAGTTGAGAACTGGAGCTTGTAGCCTAGAATTTTTCTTTCTGAATGATGTGAAAATCATCTTGTTTACTCACTCACAGAAAACAATATATTGATTTAAATTTTCTAAAACACTTTTTGTTGGTAAAAGTCATATGCGAGTAGGCGTCAACTATCATGAATATCATTGTGATTTACACCTGAGAAGACAAAGGCCCGCATAATGAGGTGCATAATGAGCCTCTCATTCAACTGTGCCACTCTGAGGGAGGACTTACAAGAAAGAGAACAAAATAAAAGTATATAATTTTATGTTTGTAGTTTATTAAGAATATATTTAATTATCCCACAACATAATTTAATATCCACTTGGGGGAGCAGTTAAACAGTTTATTAGGAACAATCAAAGCTGACTTTCAAATTTTTTGGCATCCTTTCTCTAGTCACACAATCCTTCAGAAATCCTTTTAACAATCTTATTTTCTACCAAATAAACCCCATTTATTATCATCATCATTATTATTATTATTATTATTATTATTATTAATGTTGAAAAGAGCTGATAATATTTTTCAGGTTTTTTTAGGGGGAATAAATCGAAAGAACTGCATTGTTTTTACATTTGTTAGAGTTATCTCTATTTGTCACTTTTATATTATTTACATCAAGCTTTTGAATGGTATATTGTATTGTATATTGTTATTGAAACTTCATAATGTTTCACTTGATTATACATTTAGTCAGGAATTATAGTTTGGAAAAAGTATTTGGAAAAAGTCTAACTAAAAAACTTGAAGAATAGTCTGGCTGCTTTTTCTTCTGTGTGGGCGTATTCAAGCCGCGCGCTTCAGTTTGAATCTGAATAGCGCGTTAAGTGCGGGGGCGTGGTCACATTAGATATAATGAGCGGATATGTGAAAAACAGACATTGCGTTGTTTTCATATGGATTACTTTATCTCAGAATATTTGTTTTCGGCAGCACTTGTTTAGTTTAAAAGTAGACATTCCAGGCTTTCTATAGATATCTCTCTCATGTCTCTTCGTTGAGTATTCACGGAGTTACAGTTCATTTTAATGAAATGTTTGTACATGACGATCAGCGGAGACAAAGACTGTAGACAGCGCACCTTGTTTGTTATCTTTATTTTATAAGTGCACAAAGGTTTTTTGTTATTATGTCTGTATCCAAAAAAAACTAGACCCTTTACAGATTCGATTGATGTATTGCTCTTATCTGTACGATTAAAACTGAGAGTGTAATTTAAGTTCTTTTCGGGGTTATCAGGTGAAAATGACTCAAAACGCATATATGCGTTAATCGACTCGAAAGGGTTAAGCATTACAATAATATTTGTTTAATAGGAATTTTTTGTAGTTCAGTAATTGCTGAACATAATTTAACAAACCAAAGAGAGACACCTTCATGAAGTTAATTAAAATGTTTTAGATGAAAAAAGGGCAATTAAATTTTCTACTTCAAGCTTTTAATTCAGCAATGTGTTAATGTTTACTACGTAACACAACCGCAAGTGTTTAAAAGCAAATTACTTTGAATTATTAAAAGGGTCAAGAGCCCAACTAAAGCAAACACTGATCTCCATGATGGTGGACTCACCACAATTATGGTGACAAAGTTTTTTTTTTTTTTTTTTTTTTTTTTCTTCCAGTTGATTTCATCCAAGGCTGTGCTTAAAGTCAATTGTAGTTCTTGTGTTTCTCTTTTCTTCAGTGATGTTGATTGTTAACAGCAGGTGTTCATCACTAATGCAGAATTATCATTTAATTAGTCACTTAATTATCTCATTGACTTTAACTCTTTGAGGACTTGGGATTTAACTTGAGACTTGTTTGTGACTTGAAAGGAATGACTTGATTCCTCCTCTGGTGAAATCAGCTGCTGGGTTCATGGATGGAACAAAAATATGGCAGGACTTTTACTTTCTGACCCCTGGACTCTCCACCTCTGGTGAATAATACAATAGTTTTGCAAAAACTTATTTCAAGAATAGGGAAGCAGTTTATTATAATCGTTTCTGATCTCTTAAATAGATCATGTGGTCATCCAATCAGCAAAAAACACTGGCTTCAAGGAGGGCAAATTACAATTGAAATCTCAATGTGCATGCTCAAAGTCAATAATCACAAACAAATTGTATGGAAAGTGCTTGGGAGTAAACTGCAATAAGGTGAACTCTGTGAATGAAGGAGCAAAAACTATTTTGTGCTACCATTTGCTCCAACAGCAAAAGTCAAGTTATCTTATTTTTTAATAGGCCTAAAACTGTGAAGGCCTGTCCAATAGGCAGTCTGTTCAACTTGAAGCGATGCTGTGCAGACAGATCAGTGTTTGACATTGAAGTACGATGAGAGCTAGAAATATTAATGGCCAGCTCTGCATGCTTTCTTATCTAATTGCAGTATTCTTTGACGTTAAGTCAACTCACATACAAATCACATACACTCGAGGGCTGTACAGTGCTCTTAAAAACATTTAATGATGTTTATGCTCCAAATTAATTTAATTACAACCTCCAGTGTTAGAAATAACTTTCTTTTGTGATCTGACATGGAATCACAGAATGAGGCAAAATCATTTCATAATATTCTATACAGTGATAAAGCTATGTTGATTAGCATTGCATTATAAATATACATTCTGCATATAAAAATATCAATGCGATGTCTTGAAGAATAGAGATAGACCATTTAGTCACAACTGTATTTATTGTCTTCATTCTTCATCTGTTCAAACGTCCTATCTGCATTTTTTTCAGCTACTTTTAGGTTATATGGTCAAAGACAATTATGTATTTACACAGCATTTATATCTAGTGATTATTATTATTATTATTTAAAGCATGCTTAAGACATTATTATTATTTTACATTACCCTGGCATTAAATGACGATAGGCCTAGGCTATAGTATCAATGTGATTTATTACAGACCTGAGGGAGTGAGTTACAGTCATTTGGACATGTTTCTTTCTTCTTACTGCCATACTCCATCCCTCTGTTTTTGTTCTTCTTTTGGAAAGTCATCAAATCGCAATGATGGAATTTATTTTCCTGAACGAAGGTCAATTCAACTGCTTGTAGGTGAAATAAACTCACATGGTAATTGAACTGAACAGAATCAATACTGAACTGACTTGAGCTGAATAATGTATTTCTAGAGGTGCTTTACAGCAGAATTGCTTCTCGTTTATGAATCTGCTTTGAAACAATCTGTATTCTTGTATTGACTATCATCTAAATCATAGTGATATTAAAATGGCATTGTAGAAAGTTATACAATTTATATTCAATTAATTAACTGTTTTGTACTAATTAACATTGTTAATTATTGCAAGATTATTGTTAAATATTTTTAAGTAGGACACGGAGGCCTACATCTCCAAGATGTTTGCAAAAGAGCACTTCATGTTGAAAACATCTGTTGTATATCTGACAAACATCAGAAAGCGCGGAAAGCAGTTTATCATGCAATCTGAATCATAAACATCTTAAAGACATTTTATAAATGTCTAGTATTTATCAGGATCAAGCTATTGCGAATGAGCACATGCTCTAAAAAATAATACTTCTTTCAGATGAAAACATGCACATCGTGGAGATATCTAGGTTACTTAAAAGTAAAAGTTTCTTCACTCTGTGAAACCAATTTTAATACATTAAAGCTATAAAACTTATTAAGAACAGAGCGAACAGTATCATTAAAGTTGTTGTTGAACGCACAACAGAAACACTTTGTGGAATGGAGAAATAAAAATAAATAAAAAATCAGAAAAGGATCTTTATGTTCCAACATGCTGTGGACCACAGGACTCCATCACGGTGAAAAAAGAAAGTAGAAAAAGTATTCAAACTTACAATCAACCAATCAGGAGGTTGCAAGAGATCAGATGGTATGTGTGTGTGGACTGCATTACACTGAACCACCCAGATCCAGATGTGCAAACTTTTCCAGATTACTATGAAAATATGAATTGTGACCCTAAATGGGACTACTCATCAAAATATTAAGAAATACACGTTAATATCTTACACATTATAATTATAATTTTAAATTTGACCATCATCATTTAAAAAATCATTAAGTAAAAGCACATTTTATTATTATATATTAGTATTACTTTTATTATCATTATTGTATGAATGTTGCAGAATATATATGTTTTAATCCTTAGTCACTAGGAGGCACTCCATGAACGTTATCTGCTCTAAGAGACAAGCTTAGAAGAACCATACACTCTGAGACTGTTGTGTTCAAATCAGTATTTCAGTCTGTGAAACAATGCTTTGAACACTAGTTTTGTCTTATAAAACATATTTATAAAAAAACATGTAAAATATATTTGCTACCCTGCTGACAACAGGTGAATCCAGTCTAATGTGAATTCAACTGGCCACCAATCTAAGTACTAAGTACTAAAGTGCCAACAAAGTATCAAGGCATTACCTTCTGATTCCATCAGTGTAATACTATACAGTTCTTTTTTGTGAAGGAAATGTTTAAAATTACTTAAACAATTATTATTCTGAGATTATTGTCAGTTTTGCTGTTTTTTTAACATGTATGTAATTATTGCTGAAACACTCCATACACCTGTTATAAAGAGATGCTGGTCAGAGGGCCAGACTGGGTCAGAGTATCTCTAAAACGGTAAGGTTTGTGGGTTGCTCCCGGTCAGCAGAGGTGAATTTACCAAGAGATGTCCAAGGAGGAACAAACCACAAACTGGTGACAGGGTGTTGGCCCCCAAGGTTCACTGATGCAACAAAAGAAATACTGTACAAAAGAGCAATGTGTTATTGACCCCATGGTGAAAATCTGTTATACACACACACACACACACACACACACACACACGCACACACACACAATCCAAACATAAGAACATTTAGGATTGCATTTGAAGGCTGTATACATCATTGAGGATGTCTTATTTAAGAAAAGTAACCATAATAAAATGTACTGTTATTCCTTGTGAGGTTTAAAATACTATCATTTATTTTTTACTTTGCAATTGAATGCTTACTTTTCTTAAATGAGACTTCCCCGATGCAGCCTTAAAATGCGACCTCCAGTGGACCCAGCCTAGATGAGACACAGCTACTCAGTCTCTTCTTCTGTACTCTAGAGATCCTATGACCCAGTCTAGATGAGAGGGTAAACATGACTCTTAATGTAATTGAAAAGAAACTGAGGTCTGCATTGAACAATAGGTCTAAAAGTTTAGGAAACTGCATAAAGTTGTTACAGTATTGAGCTTTGGGTGAGTCAGCAAGGATTTACAGGACAAAACAAAATTGAGGTACAAAATTAAAATTTCACCACTGGCTCTTAAGTGGATTTGCAAACATGTTGATGGATGTTAAATAAGAGAGCAGGACTCAGCAAACAATTTGACATACTTTACTGAAGACACATTGACTTACAAAATAGTGCAGGGTAGAGGCGATATTTGACTCAAATGACAGACTGAGTTGTGTATTTATTCTGTATGGAATGATTTCAAATATTATTTTCTGTTTTTCATTAAAATGTTTCATAATTGATTAGGGCTGCCTGAAAAAAATCTAATAAAAATGTTCTAGCATTATTATTCTGAACAAGTAAAACTGATTCTTTGTTAAAACATCAATATTTGTAGGCCTGCTTGACTTCAGAAGTCTGATGGGGGGTATAACTCTCAGCTAAAGCAGATGTCACAACTACAGCTCCCTCTAGAGACTGAACAGATAACAGCACTGACATCAGTGACTTTAGATGCCTTTGTTTAAGCCCTGCATCTTTGTTACTTTTACATTACATTTACTTTACAATAAACTTGAGCTTATACAACTTTAATGTCACTTATTGATACTTTCCCGTCAGCAATACAATTCTAGTGTCTTTATTTTGATTGTCCCTTTTGAGCATTCGTTTGACAATAAGTAACTTTGCAGCTACATGTCAACTAACTCTCATTAAAATATTAGTAGACTGTTTGATTAATATCTGCTAACTCTTTATTGTGATGGTCTCCCAGCAGATACTGACTATAAGTAACTTTGCAAGTATGTCAACTTATTCTAACCCTAATCCTACCAGTCTACTAATATTTTATTCAGGGGCGCCTCTATGGTTTATGGAACCCCTGAGCATCATATTTACTTTGGCCCCCTCTGTAAAAATCGTGTGAGGCCAGTAGTCCAAATCATACATAAGTTACAATGTGTTACGTTTTCAAATTAGCAAATGGAGTTGGGATATCATCTAGTGGTCATTTCAACAAGAAGGTAATTCATTTACCAATTTCATGCATTATTTCATATTATATAATATTGTTTTAGTGTTGAGATCAACTGAAAAACAAGTGTTTTAGTGTCACAGACAGAGTCTGGACAGGCCCTGATCTGGAGAGTACATATTTGTCTGAACCAAGGCCTTCATGGAGAAATCTATCTGATAGCAGTTCACTGGTTTGAAAATAGTATGATGACAGCATTAAATTACGATATTGTTCTTATTTTCATTTTCACACAAACACACAGTGATGAACAAAGTCACAGACTATCAGTCTAAGAAATCTGAAACTGAATACTAGAGCACCACAGTGGTGTCCCGAGCTCTGTCCTGTATTCACTTTTTACCCATGACTTAATTTCCATCCACAGCTCAGATTCCCTCATTAAAATGTGCAGAGGATACTACAGTGATCAGTGCTGGGACGTGTTTGTGTATGGCAGTTTTCTTTTTACAGTGCTCTGAGTGAAAGGGGATTTTATAGATCAGTGCTAGGAATAAATCATATGGCATGAAGTCTACCAGATGAATGAAAAGCACAAACCCTGCCCTGCCATCGATTTATTTGTTACCTTAATTACATAGTTACCTTTCATGAAATTAAAAAGCTATGGACCCAGTCACAACAAACTGTAATTCTTTCTGTCAAGAGGTGCTACCAACATTATATAACCATAGCATACTATACACTGAAAAAAGTAATAAGTAAATTTACTTAATTTTTATTTGGCAAGTTTTCGCACAAGCATTTTTCAAGTAAATTTAACACATTTGGAAATTAAGTAAATCTACTTAACTAAGTTAAGTAAAAAAAATAAAAATAATAATAAGTACATTTTATTGAGTAAAATTTAATTAAATAATATTAAATTAATGCATTTAGCAGACACTTTTATCCAAAGCAACTTACAGTGCATTTAGGCTAACAATTTTCACTTATCACGTGACTCAATACACACACTGTTAAAAATCGCTGTAAAAAAACGGCCAAATTTCGACAGTAAAATACTGTTTTTCATTAAAACAGTGCATTCTGGGTAATATTCATCATTTTCGAGAAGTAGCCTGCTGCTATATATCGTAAATTAACAACGTTCAAAGTCGACACTCAGCGGCTGTGTTTCAAATCACACCCTACACCCTCATTCACTATTCCCTACATGAGTTTACTAATATATTCCACCTGACAGAGAGAATGAACACTAATGAGTGAATTCAGACAATGATCAACAGCTGCTGTTAACAAGTAGAATCAGTGAAGAAAAAAAAACATAACAAGACAAACACAAGAAATACAACTGACTTCAGCCACAGCCTTAGATGAAATCAACTGAAGATTTAAACGATCAACAAACAGCTTCACCAACTTCACACATTACTAATCAGACTGACTTTATTTCTATCAGATCAGAGATCTGAGATCAAAAGATCTTATTGAGAATTAAAGAGATGTATATGATAATGTCACTGTTTCGTTTGACATCACCATTGTGGAGATCAGTGTTTGCTTTAGTTGGGCTCCTGACCATTGACTTTTACACTTTACATTTTGTTTTATTGCTGTATTTGTATCTTTATGATGCATCTGTCACAGCAGTATTAATTTTGATAGTCAAGTGATTATGGTTGTTTCTAACAGGCATGATCTACTAGACTGACTTAAAGTGTTGCTATAATAATCAAATATTAATTTGGTGTTGAAATATTTGAGTGAATGACACTTCAATTTTGTAAGATTGAAAAGTAGTGTGATAACCAGTATTTATGGATTTAACGACTAGTTTTAGTTAAAAAGTATTTCGGGCAGCAGTCCCCACAACACTCAAAGAGAGAAATCAACAATCAGCATATGAATCTCAACAATGGTGACAATCAAAAGGTTCATGATGCAATGCATGCTGGGTACCAGCACAGGATAAAACTCATCCATGATTCCCAGCATGCATTGCGGCATGAATAAATTATGCCCCTGAATTGTTCACTTATTTTCTTGAATTCTTATGTGCTTATAATTTTGCATTTGTTTTAAGTTTTAGTAGCATGTGTTGTGATGTTCAGAACTGATCTGTTCATTTATTTTGTGGATTGTCACCATTGTTGTGATTCATACGCTGATTCTTGATGTTTCTGTCTAAATGTCAGCTAAGGTTTTTTTTTTTATTATGAGTGAAATTTTCTTAACAGTAGTATCAATGTTCAATAAGAGAAGAGACACGGGATTAGATCAGAAATAATAGTATTTGTTCTTGTCAATCTATAAACAACAATATCAGATTTTTTTTCTTCTGTGTTCTTTTGTTTTGCTATAACAGGTTCCAAAAGCGCATTGTTACAGCATGTAAAAAAAAAAAAAACCTTAGTTGTTGAAAAGTCACGTTCAAGAGCCCAACTAAAGTAAACACTGATCTCCATCATGGTAGTGAAAAAAACACCTAAACCTATTTAACTCTCCATAAGTTCTTCTGTAGACATCTGACAGAAATAAAGTCAGTCTGGTTAGTAATGTGAATCTGGTGAAGCTGCTTTAGTAGTTGTTTAATCAGATCTTGAGATATTTGATGTATTCTTTTATTCAGCTGATTTCATTTAAGGCTGTGGCTGAAGTCATTTGTAGATCTTGTGTTTCTCTTTCCTTCAGTGATTCTGCAGGTGTTTATCACTAATGCTCAATCATCAATTAATCACCGAATTATCTCATTAACTTCACTGATTCAGTGTTACTCAAACACTCTGTAGTGTGCACACATTATAAGTGTCCATTTAAAACTGAGGATTTTATTGTGGGGTTTAAAGGGTTAAAGATTTAAGATGAAGAAAAAACAGCATGAAACATAATTTAACAGTAATAAACTGTAATTAATTTACAGGAAACAAACTGTAAAAAAACAGTTATTTACTGGCACCCCTGCTGCCAGTAAATAACTGTTTTTCTACTGTTTCTTGCCGTAAATTAATGGTTGCCAGCAAAAAAAAGTGTTTTTCTACAGTTTTTTGCCGTCAAGTCAAGGAAAAACAGTAATATACTGTAAAATGTAAACGTCAGATTTACCAAATGAAAAAAAAGTTAATTTAACTAAAATATTTGTGAACATTCATAGAAAAAAAATAGGCAAAGTCATACACTGATAATGAGAGTAAATACTGAACTTGACTGTATTAATGTGTGTTTGCACAAGAGAGATCGTTTAGTTTAATGTAGTTTTGTTGTTCACCATTGTGCTGTAGAGTAGAGCCGGTGCTTCAGTCAATGATGAGCCACAAATTCTGATTTTCTGCTGCTTTATATAAAGGCAGTAAATGTGGAGTCGCTGATACAGTGGTGATCTCTGTGTTGAGTACTTCAGCACATACATGTGTAATACAGCTGACAATGAGCTGCAGTGATTTGAGTAAAAGTCATGTATTTAGTTACTTTATTACTGCACATTAAGTGTAAGAAATATTCCTTCTCAGTGGACTCCAATGAAATAAGTTCATAGTACTAACATCGTAGGAATGCTAGCTTTTAAACTCGAACTGTTTGAAGCAGTGGGAGTGGAGTTAATTTCCATGGTAGAATTTACGGTAAAATACTGTTAAAAATAAGAGTGGTAAATTAAGGGTGAAGAGCTGTAAATTAACAGTACTTTACTGGCACCCCTGCTGCCAGAAAATTACTGTTATTTAACGGCAAAATTTTTTACAGTGCATAAATAATTGATGATTCTCATCACCAATATAAAGTATAACAACCTACACCGAGGTACAGGTTAACACCTGATGGCTTTTCTTCTGGGTATTTGAATTACAACAAATGCGTTTTTGAAACACACGGTTATAACAGCCAGAGAAAAGACTAAGACAGAAATCAAGGGTCAAGAGCCCAACTAAAGCAAACACTGATCTCTAACATGGTTACTTCAAATGAAACAATAAATCAACATCTAAACCTTAGTTCATTCTCAATAAGATCTTCTGTAGACGTCTGACAGAAATAAAGTCAGTCTGGTTATTAATAAGTGGAGCTGGTGATGCTGTTTGTGGGGTTGTTTAATCAGATCTTGAGAGATTTCATGTATTTTATTTCAGTTGATTTCATCTAAGTCTGTGTCAGAAGTCAGTTGTAGTAGTTCTTGTGTTTCTCTTTTCTTCAGTGATTCTGTTTGTTAACAGCAGCTGTTCATCACTAATTCTCAATCAGCACTTAGTTAATCACTTAATTACTTAATCGCAAAATTTTAAAACTTACATGGTTTAAATCAAGGCAATCTATTTACTCAAACGGTTTGAGTAAAGTTTACTTATCGGGTTTTACATTGCTATTTCTTTTGTCTGTTTTCTTAATTGCAGAATATTTATCATGTGCATCCAGTCCTTCGTGCGGTCTTTGCTGTAAACTGGTTTAAAGGGACAGAATTGAGAGACTTATTTACTTTCATTTGATAAAACTGTTTTGAAAAAAATTATTTTACATTTAGAAATTTCTAGAATATCTGTTTCGGGTTTTTTGTTAGTGTAAAAACTTTTCCAAAATAAAAAAGTAGGTTTTTTTCACAAAATCTTGAAGTGTTCCTGTAGCTCAGTGGTAGAACATTGCATTAGCAAGTGCAAGTTTGGGGTTCGATTCCCTGGGAACACATGATAGGTGAAAATTGTTAGCCTGAATGCACTGTAAGTTGCCTTGGATAAAAGTGTCTGCTAAATGCATTAATTTAATATTATTTAATTCAATTTTACTCAATAAAATTTACTTATTATTATTATTTTATTTTTACTTAACTTAGTTAAGTAGATTTACTTAATTTCCAAATGTGTTAAATTTACTTGAAAAATGCTTGTGCAAAAACTTGCCAAATAAAAATTAAGTAAATTTACTTATTGCTTTTTTCAGTGTAGAGTAGGGTTGTGGTTAACTGGTAAACGAGAGGCATTGACGCCGACGAGGCGAGAAGACGAGAGCACAGTTTGGAGATCTGAAGCCAAAGAAGATGCTGATTTATTCAAACGACTATTTTAGTCTGTGAAATAAGGCTATAACTACTAAAAACTTTTAAAAGAGTTTAAACAGTTTTGTTATAGTATTGGGGTGTTTTAAATCATAAAAAAAGTCTTTGCTCTGTTTGTGGCTGCTGTTGTGAGGTCAGTATCTGTCCGTTACTGCCAATGGTTTTAAAAGTTGGAAGACCAGAAATAGACTGTCAACTTGCTCTACAGAGTGTTGCTTCTGTGTGAAGTGAGAAGTGAGAGAGAGAGAGAGAGAGAGAGAGAGAGAGAGAGAGAGAGTCAAACATTCAACAAGCTACTGTAGAAAATAATGCACCATGCATGTCAAGACTAGACTATATTTGATTCCATCACTGTCATTTTAAAATGTCTTTATAAATAAATAATAATAATGATGTGGTTGTGTTTGCTGGAAATGACAGTCATATGTATTTCTGCAGGGAGTTGTTGCACATTGGCCCTTAAAGTGTCAAATGTTTAGGCAGTGTGAAATGACGTCTCAGAAATGAATAAAGAATTCATGAAATAGTGCTACTTATGATCATATCAACAAATGTATGAACTTTGGTCAGGTGCCATACAAACATCAGTAAAGTGAATATATATTTTTTATGCCAAAGTTATTACAGATATTGTTTCTAAAATATAACTGGTTAAAACTTCAGGACATTGGCATTAGCAACAACTGGAGAAATCTCAAAACATGCACCATTAAAAGATCCTATATGTATATTAACTATTTTGGTCACAATAATCAATTTATTACATAGATTTCATAGATGTTAGGTTTCATATACTGTATCATGTGACTGGTTTGCGTGCGAAGCATCTTGACGTTTATGGTCACGCTCATGAACTGTGGCACACACAGCATTATTCTCCCAGACTGAAGAGTTTCTTTGCCTCAAAGTATTTACAGATATTAGTGGTTTTATTTCAAGTTATATTGGAGATAATGTTGCAAACGCTTATTTTGTTCTCTTTGAGTTTGTATTCTCTGGCTGGTGAGTTATAAACATGTGTTTATGTTGTCTTTACTTCAAGTAAGGTGAACATGTACTAGGATTAAAATGAGCTGCTATTAATCTTGTTTTCGAGGTGTCTGATACATTGACTTGCACTAATGTCTGTCTCTCTTTAGCCGTTGCTGCAGCACAGTCTTCAGCTCCTCTATTCCTCAGTGAATCTGTGATAGTGCTGATCTCAGCTGCTGCTGGATCTCTGGTGTATATGATTTTAATTTGGATGTTTTGTGTGTGCAGGGGACACAAAGATGCAGGTATAGTAGGTGCACTTAAAACTTAACCATCTGCAAAAATATATGTGTCTTTTTGTGAATCCAAAAAATATATATTCTGACTGAACATCATTTCAGCTCAGAACCATGAATATGAGACTCCTCAATCACTCCACAAACAGATTGGACAAATGATGGTAAGTGTTAAATACTATTAAATACCAAATATGTTTAACAAGTTTGTGAAATAGCATGCCGCATATTATGTTACTTTATTCCACATACGTCATGCTTCCTGTGCTAACTGTTGTTATCTGAAGTTGAACATGTTTGATGGTTTCTACAGTTGTTTTGTGACTGCTTGCTGGTACTAAAATGTTGATAAATTTGCACTCTAAAATTTTATGATAAAAGTCTTAAAAGCATAAAAGACACAGAGACTAGGGCTTCACGATATTGGGAAAAAAATACATTGCAATATTTTATTTTTCTGCGATATATATTGCGATATTAAATCTATTTTTTTCTTACAAACAAAAATGGGGTGAGCACACTTACATTCTCATTTTAAACGATTTAAACATCGACACCATCGTGTCAATTGATTAATATGCGCGAGGGAGAGAGAGCAAGACAGCGCTTGTGTTGTTTGAAGACATTATTATTATTATATTGAGTGTGCGGCCTGGGCTCTCTCTCTCTCGCTCTCTCTTGCGCGCGATCTTTCTCTCAGGCCGGTGACAGGTGCGATATTTGAAAATCGATAATTATTAATTTTTTAAATTACATTCATATCTGGATATATGTCAACCTATAGATTTTCAAACATCTAAGTGTCATGAATTAATATGAATCTGTGTACAAAATGACATATAAACATATTTTCCTATTATATTTTTCCTGGAAACGCTTCCAGCATGCTTGCGTGTCACGTGAAAAATAGGCGTTGGTTCTATTTCTAGCATGCACGTGTTTTCCGCGCGGGTCGGGCCGCACCTGAGACGCGCGTCTCACGCAGCCAGTCTGCAAGCTCTAATCTGTTAGGGAGCCGAATTAAAAACGGACATGCCACGCAGCTGAGACGCTTGGGCCACGCATCTAGTGTGTCGCCGGCTGCGCGTTCGCTCGCGCTCTGTCTCTCTCTCTCTCGCGCGCGCGCGCGTGCTCTCTGGCCCATACAGTTAATGAATAACGGATCAACCACGAGAGCCTACATCGCACATCCTGCTATGTGAATATCGTGGATTCGTACATCGAGATATCGATGCTTAAACGACACATCGTGCAGCCCTAACAGAGACTCCTCCATTACAATACAAAAATAAATAAATCATTTAGTGCAAGAAACACTGACTTGTAATATTAAATCAGCACATGTGTTTGCTTATGATTTTCAGGTGCAAGGCGAATGATTATGATCTTTGTGTTTCTTACAGGAATCTGAAATGACAGAGGTAGTTTACACATGTTTCAGCACAGAGCAATGATCAAACTCTCTGTGAATCTGTTCCATCACAATGGATTGATTGACCACAATAACTTAATATGTGCTTTATACCATATTGTGAATATTAAATAAAATAAAACATATGCTTGTTTTTCGTTTCTTTATCTGAGCAGTACACAACTTTTTTGTTTGCCACCTGAACACAGATAACAAAATTAGAATTGATTTTAAATGATTAAAAAAAAAAAAAAAAAAAAAAAAAAACCTTCATTATGGCTTTACAAATGGCCACCCATAATGATTGAGAAATACTCAAATTCAAAGCATTTTTTATTTGTCCATTAAAAATCAATAAATTCAACCCAATGCAGATTATACATACACACAGCTGAAGGGGAGAGCATACACAACATTCTCTATGTGGCAAACACACACACACACAAACACTGCACACATAAACAAAGCATTGATAGACGACCAAATATACAAAACCAAACATACATACAAAACTAAAGTATTGAATCAGCCTTTAACTGAGCTTATTTTTGTGCCAATCAGCCACTGCGCACACACACACACACACACACACACAGACACACACACACACACACACACACACACACACACACTTCAAAGACAGATCAAAGTCCTTCTGCAAGATTTGTTGATGATTCCAAACAAAAAAAGGTCTGTAACATGCTACTTTGTTGGGTTTATTGTTTATTAATAACTGTTTGGAAACATTCTGTACCAATTTTTTGTTAGAAATAAATTATTACTTTGTCTCCTACTTTGTATTTTCTTTATAGCATGGTCAGATTTGTCTGTATGCATATTTTGGCATCTTTGTATAATCTTACCTAACACTTTATGTTTTTTTTTTTTTTTTTTTTAACAACAATAACTGGTAGATTTCAGCCTATATGCAGCCACAGCCATAGTGGCTATTGATATTTGTGATATTTTGACAAGATTACATTTACATTTAATCATTTAGCAGATGCTTTTATCCAAAGCGACTTACAAATGAGAACAATAGAAGCAGTCAGACCAACAAGAGAGAAAAAAAACAGTATACAACTGCCATTACAAGTCTCGGTTAGTCTAGTAGGCGGAAAAGCATGTGGTGAATGTTGCTAATGTCTTTTAATTTGGTTCAGAAGAGAATGTAATAAATCACCAGTGATTAAAGAGAATGTTTCAGTTCACTTAGCAGTTGAAATTAATAAAATGCATTCTGACGTAATTATCCAATGCTGTATAATAATTGTTAATTCGTTGCGTAAAAGTGAGTCCAAAATATATAAAACTGCACAGAAAGTTCAGTTTCCCCCTCTGTAATATTTCCAATGCTAAAATAATGTAAAAATGATGTAGTTATGTTTCTACATTTATAGCTATATATTATGAAGAGTTGTCTGAAATTGTTACACTACAGTAATAGGAGACTTGTTGTAGCACTTATATATCATTGCTCTTTTGTTGTTTTTGATTGCTTCCATTGTCCTCATTTGTAAGTCACTTTGGATAAAAGTGTCTGCTAAATGACTAAATGTAATGTAATATAATGTAATATTAACAGTAAGATTAGTTTCAGAGCCTGTGTTCTTTTTTTACAGCTTGTTTGTCGCCAACTCAACACTTGTCAATTTTTTCACCTCATGTCCAGGTTGTGCTGAGCATCTGATAGTCTTCAACACAAAGATAACAGTGCTGTTTTTCAACGGCAGTTTGTCTCCAGTATGTCAGAGGAGCGAGGAAAGGACTCTCCGTCTGAGATGAGCGTCTCAGTGAAACAGAGGTAAGACTGAGTCTGTTACTGTAATCATAAAAGTTCAGTGGCGGGTGTAAAAAGAGATAAAATGATATATTCCTCTATAACTGTCTATAAAATTCAAGCACTTCTCTAGAGTCCAGAGTCGAATAAAAAGACATTGTTTGCACCTCAGTTACAACATTACATTTCTCTGAAATGAAAAGGCATAAGTCATGTCACAGCAATGCGGATAGTGACAACAGTCGGTTAGCTGAGGTATTTTAACATTGGGGATCTGCCAGGTCTCACAACGTAGTTTTTGTTTTTGTTGCTCTAACTCAGAAGAGTAGAACATGTTTTTGTTCAAACTGATAAAATAAACTGTCTGTTAAATTGTACTTATTCTAATTACCATCTGAATGAAGCCTCTTCAAATGAGACTGAGAATGAGACCTTTTGTTATTGTTAGTGAAAATGTGGGCCTACATGTGTCCTTCAGTGATGAAACACCATCACGAGCTAAAAGGTATTTAATGTGATGTGAATTTTCATTAGACATGCTTTTTGATAATGAAATGTAATTTAACCATTAAAAAGGATTCTAGAAAAATTAGAACGAAAAAAATAAAGCTGATTTCATAGGGCCCTATGTTTAACACACAATTACAGTAGTATATGGTTTGTATGTTATTTTAATGAGATTTGGGGTTGTTTTCTTAACAATAAAGAAAATTTTCTTGAGAAATGCAAAGCTGGTAGTTTAGCATAAAAACTATAAATAAGTTATTACAAACATTTGATGCTGAACTGAAGTGAGATTTGAGTAAAACGTACTATTCATTTTATAAAAAAGTCTTAGCTTGGTGCTAATGTTAGCTCTAATGCACCTGTTACCCTAATGAGATTGCATTTGATAATGTATCAGAAGAATTCACCTAAGCTTGTAAGAAAATATTTTGTTTTCTAGAAAGACACTTTAAGTGTATAAATGCATTTTGGATCAAAGCAGTGTAGACAAGGATACATTTATCCATAAAGAGTGCATAAATATTTTCAGTGTCATGAAATCTTTAACAACCTACTGTTATATATTCACCGTACTCTATACAAAAAGGCCCCTTTTAATTTATTTTTCATAAAATGTAATGTTCAACAGGTTTGTAAAATGTAACTTTAGAATTGTCATTTTTTTCAATCATTTAAGTTTTATATAAAATTGCATAAAAAAAAAGTGTTTGTTTCAGGCAGTTAAAGGGTGGGTATACTGTGTGAATTCGATCAAGATGGTACCACATCCGCCTACACTGTAAAAAATGTGGAGTAGGATTTACTTGAAAAAAGCTTGGAAAGATTTTTCACTTAGAAAAGGTTAGTACATTTACAAACATTTGCCAAGTAAAAGCCTAAACATAAGTATAAGTAGGTTTAATTAGACGTGTTTAGGTTAAGTTTATTTGGAAATTCCCAGTTGATTTTGTTGACTCTTTGTTTGTAAATTTTACATTATGCAATGCTTATCACTGTAAAAAAAAAATGTAAAAATGTTCTTTCTTTTGCAAATTTTGCACTCATATATTTTAAGTAAAACTTAAGCATTGCATTACATAAAATCTATGAGTCTATACAATTTACTTTAAAAAGGTAACACTGGTAAACTACCATGCTATTACAGCATGTGGTTCACTTGCAAACATGGAACTAGGCATGTAGACAGGCTGTTATCATTTTATGATAATATGCCCACTCAATTAAATAAAAAGGCAAATGAATACAGAGACCTCAATACTTTCTACTCCACACACAATGACGGTAAACATCAGTGAATAGTGTTTGATTATGAATGGGTCATTTTGAGTAGAAAATAAACTCCATGTGTCACAAAACAGTATGTTACAAAAAAATAGTAAAAAAATAATAACAACTAAACTAAACAACTAACAAAAAAACAACCATAAAACAGTGATTCCAAAAGCCTTCAGCTCTACCCTGGGCCGAGGCCCTAACAAATAAATTGTGTATGCAGCTTAGGCCTTTGGCCATAAGGGGTACTGTCACAGACAGCAGTCTAAACGTCCCTGGGGCAACTCCCGTGGAAATGGTAGAGTTGGTGCTTAGTCCTCCCCTCAGCATGGCGGCATGGGTATACTGTTCCCCATAGCGACCCCTAGAGGATGCAGTGTCTCGTTCCCTACATTCAGTGTTTGTGAGTTAAAAGTCTTAAAAAGCTTTCTTACAATGAGTCAAGATTAAAGCCTTTCAGCAGAACAAGAGACCATCAGGACTTCAATAATCAACTTATTACATAGATTTCATAGATGTTAGGTTTCACAGACTGTATCATGTGACTGGTTCGTGTGTGAAGCATCTTGACGTTTATGGTCACGCTCATGAACTGTGGCACACACAGCATTATCCTCCCAGACTGAAGAGTTTCTTTGCCTCTGAGTATTTACAGATATTAGTGGTTTTATTTCAAGTTATATTGGAGATAATGTTGCAAACGCTTATTTTGTTCTCTTTGAGTTTGTATTCTCTGGCTGGTGAGTTATAAACATGTGTTTATGTTGTCTTTACTTCAAGTAAGGTGTCACTGAAATACAAAAAGATTATCAAGTAATGTGGATATTTGGACCTCAAAGTATCACCATAGCAGAAATTGATGGAAATAGCAAATTTATATCATACAACTACAGTGATGAGAGATTCAAAAATAAACTGCATCTAAAAACTAAAAATGCAGATCTCACCATTAACAACTCCAACAGTGAACACTCTGGACTTTACCTGCTAAAGATTAGCAATACCACATATACCATACAGAAGAGATTCAGTGTTACTGTCAGTGGTGAGTATTTCAAGCCTTTCAGACGAAAGATTTGGATTTGTTCTAGGAAAAATGTTTATTAATATGAAATAAATAATAACTAGACAAAATGTATTTGTAAGAGAAATTATAATTTAACAATAATAAACCACAAATATATCATACAGATGATACATCATGAGTAAAACATGAGCTTCAGGCTTTCCCCCCAAAAGTAATAATAGTTCACAAAGTTTTTTGCTTTTAATGAAATTTGATTGCTGTTAAAAGAGTAACAGACCAAGGCTCTTGTGAAATACTGAAATTGTGAAATACTGTGAGCCACATCTGACATGCAAACATGCATTTTTGAGCACCAATACAAAGAAACATCATTAATACAGAAATATTAAATAGAAAGGAAAATAAAGACAGCACTAATCGTAGACTGAATAAAAACATATGTATACTGAAAATATCTTATGAATAGTTTGCCATTATGAGTATCCTCTGAGAGAGGGAGAAACCTTAAAGGATGACCTTAAAGCATCCTTGTGGCGTGGCTGATACAGAAGAGCATAAATAGCATACAGTGATATGGAGATAGGGATGGATATCGTTAAGGTTTTAACGGTATTACTACTCTTACCGATACTGCTTAACGGTCCGGTACTTTAACTGTATTCTTATCGGTACTTTTTTTTGTGTGTGTGTGTTGAGAACAGAATTAACATTTCTTTATTTTTTTTTATGTAAAATTAATAATGGGCTTGTCTTGGACCAGAGGTGTTAGGAGGAGTTGGTTGGTTCATAGTAGCTGCAGCTTAAAAAAAATAATTATATATATATATATATATATATATATATATATATATATATATATATATATATATATATATATATATATATATATATTAGGGCCGGGACTCGATTAAAATTTTTTATCTAATTAATTAGAGGCTTTGTAATTAATTAATCGAAATTAATCGCATTTTTTAATCGCATATAAATATTTGACCTGAGAACAGTGAGAAGTAATTTTTTTTCACATGGATTTATAGTATACCATTGAATAATGACTGAATACATAAGCTTAAGCAACAAAATATTGTTTATTTTTGTTCAACCAAGTCTAGCAGACCAGTGCAATTTTTGCCATGAAGTGTAGCAATAGCATATTTAGAAACAGTTTAGAAATAGTACATTTCAGAAATTCAGGAAGCTTATAGGTGCTGGAACCTTCTGTAAAGTGTTTTTTTTAAGTAAAACACAATACTGTCAATTACATTCAGAACATTGGAAACACTGACTATTAGAAAACATCTCTCTGTTGCTTCAGAGGCCATAACATACTAAGTCCAACTCTCAATAACCTTGGCCAAAACAATAAAGAGTTCAACATAAACTGTTGCACCAACAAAATAATAAATAGTTCAACATAAAGTGTAAAGTCCACGCTAGCTGCTATATGTTTTGCGTTGAGGTGATACTTGAGGCTCGATGTGCTGCGGTGATATGCGAACGCTAGTTGGTGCTCCAGAATAATCGGTCCGCCGAAACTCATCCAGTGAGAAACGTTCCGCGGTGCAAAAATAAGTTATTAAAAATGCGGGAATTTTTTTTCTGTAATTAATTAATATCAATTAACGCGTTAAAGTCCCGGCCCTAATATATATATATATATATATATATATATATATATATATATATATATATATATATATATATAAAATAAAAAGGTTGCAAAATGTGGTAATTGGCTATTTTGTAAACTAACTTGAGGTGCTGAGCATTTAAGTTAGCCAAATAAATGTTTACATTTACATACAGATTTTTCCTTATTTGGAATTTTAAAAACAAGTAGAAAATATGTTGATTTCATTCATATTTTTCCCAAAAGAAATCAACAGAATTTATACGTAAGGTTAGCAAACCAGGGAGATTTTACATTTATTTTAAATGACGTGAAAAACGTTGAATCAACATGATTTTAGCATACATACCTGACGTAGATGGGGCAACAACCAGAGATGAGCTATTTAGGCAGTCGATACACATAATGCACTTTTGCTTTGACAGATTGCTTGTGTTTCCGCCCTTACATGCAAATATTGTTTTGCACTTATGATAACGAGGGTTGTCAGCATTAACTCTAGTGAAGTATAACCACACTTTGGAACGTTCCCTCTCGAGGCGGTAACTCAACATTACGTCAGCTAAGACATAAATGGGAACTCTTCCCTTCTCCACTTTCACTGAAATCTTATTGGCTAACGCCAGCTGGGGACAGCTGGCCAATTGAATCAAATACTGGCGGGTCAGCGGGCAGTATAAAATGCATGGGCGCGAATCACGTCAGAATCTCTTTCTTCACGCTAGAAGTCTTATCTAAGGCATCGTGGAAGTTGCAATAGAGGACTACTCACCCTGTTTTTCCTCTCCGCATCCGATGGCTGCTAATGCTAGATTCGGACCTTCACCAGTTCTGTGTGACCTGCCTGGGATTCTCACACGGACCTCACATGCGCCCACTGTGCCGAGCTGCCAGTGCGCGCCCTCAGAGCCAGAGTGGCTCGGAAAACAGCGGGAATGAGGCCCACTGCCGCCAGCGAGCCGCTGGTGGGCCCTCCCCCGCCCGAAAACGAGTTTGGTGGACTATAGCTTTCGCCCCGCGAACTTCGTCCTCTTCGGAGCTGGCGAGGAAAACGACTCCATGTCGCTTTCGATGTCGAAAAAGGTTTGGGCCTCTCAGTGGGACCGCCCCGACCAAGAGGGCCCTGAGACCTCCAGGAGGAGCTCGTCAGGGTCTTCGGAAAGGCCGTCACGGAGCTGGGTCTCGCTTGCAACGCACCTGATGAGCCTGTGATAGGTAACTGGACTCGTGGCTCCTCCAGTCGAGCTGCTACCAGACGGCGTTTAGGCATGCAAGAGCTCGTGGTAAAATCGTGGGCTGCACCCCAATCGGCGTGCACCCACTCTGCTCTGCTCCTCCCCCCGTCGAGGAGACTGTTACCGCACACCTGTGCCCGTCTCCCTCTGCTTTTGGTTTCGGACCACAGTCTAGAAAGAGCGAGTGCAGCTTCTGCTCTTCATGCCAGGGCAATACTCAAGGTGTTCAGGCAGACGGTGGCACAGTAGCGCTGACGTCATCAGGGATCTGTGCGCGGCAACTGATCTCGCGCTGATTGCTACTAAGCGCTCTGCTCAGCCGTTTCATGGGGCTCATGGTCGTCTTTACAGGCACCTATGGCTTACCCTAGCTGTCCTGAAAGACGCGGACCGTAGGACGCTCCTGAACGTTCCAGTTGCTCCCTCCGGCCTCTTTGGTGATGTCATGGAGCTTTTCTCAGAGACGCAGAAAGCACGCCAAGGTATGAGCCACGTGATGCCCTGTCGCTCACTCCAGTCTTCATCTGCGAGATTCTTATGCACCTCGCCAGGCTCTAAAACCAGCTAAAATAGCCCGCAGTGGCACCCCGCTCTGAACCGGACGCTCGTTTCAGCCGAAACCAGCAGTGGTAAGAGCATGGGAGAAACGTCAGGGTCAGTTGAGGACCCCGCGCCGCGAGAGAGCCAGCGCGCCATCGAGCCGTCTCCCTGACGGTGAAAGAGTGAGTGCGCGGGAGGCCCCTCCCCCAAGCGCCATGTTCAAATGCATCATGTCCCCCATTTCCTTCGGGCGACGATTTCTATGTGTGTTTAAATGCTGTTTGTGTGAGTTCCACAATAGAAGCATGTACACAATCAACAAAAGAGCTTTTCTTCTCTTACACTCAACACTGTTTCACTCGCCCTGTCTTATAGCAGCGCTGAGCCACAACCCATGATTATAATGGCCGCGCGAGAGAGCCAACACCACATAAACACGGTGTTCCACAATAAAAGCATGTATACAATCAACGAAAGAGCTTTTCTTCCTCTTACACTCATCACTGTGTCACTCGCCCTGTCTCAGAACAGTGCAGAGCCACAACCTATGATTATAATGGCCTCGCGAAGGAGCGAGAGTGCCAACACCACAAAGACACATGCATCATGTCCCCCACATCACTATGGGTGACGATTGCTATATGTGTTTAAATTATGTTTTGTGAGTAAACATTGTACTATAGAAGCATGTATACAAATTCTTGCACCCAACATTGTGTCACTCGCCCTGTCTCAAACAGCGCAGAGCCACAGTCCATATAATGGCCTCTCCATGGCGCAAGAGTGTCACACCATTACGCGACGCGACGTCCCCGCCCTCCCGCCAATGCTTCCAGCCTCGCGGGGGCGGGCCCCTGATCAAAATAAGCCATTAGTGGCTGTAGAGGAAACGTGTCCACGGTGTCATCTCATGGACGGTAAGAGGGCTATCCCGGACTTTTCACCGTGGATACTGGGAATAATTCACGACGGATATTCTCTCCAATTCAAACGCAGACCTCCCCGCTTCAATGGTGTGGTCCCGTCACTGACTTTGCCCCAAAACCGTGTTTTTACGAGTCAGACTGTAACATATCTGGGAATATGTTTGGACTCGATGGCGATACGAGCCCATCTCTCTCTAGAGCATTTCATCGACTCTGCGCTGTTTCAGACCGGCAGGTCGTTTGCACTGAGGAAATTTCAGAGGCTTCTGGGACTGATGGCGACGGCTTCTTCGGTGTGCCATCTGGGTCTGCTACATTGCGGCCGCTACAGTTTTGGCTGTACTCAAGTTCCACCGAGGGCGTGGTCTTCAGTCCACAAGCACATACGGTCATTCACAGTTGCATCAGCACTCTGAGACTGTGGAACAGCCCAGGAGTTCTTTTCTCTGCGAACGCGAATCTAGGCTGGGGAGCAGTGCGTCTGGGCCTGTGGTCGGAGTCACAGAGAAGGTGGCACATAAACCGTTTGGAATAATGGAAGCGGTGTCCTAATATCCCTGCAGGCCTTTCGGTCAGAGCTCTATTCAAACAGGCAGCGAGTTTTCTGTTGTGGGTGGACCGACACTTAATCTCAATAAGAGCGTCGCACATCCCCGATACTGTGAACCGTGGAGTGAGCATGCTTTCGAGGAACGGGATTCCTCAAGGAGATGGAGGCTTCACCCAAGATCAGATCTAATGATTTGGGAGGGAGGAAGTGGATTTGTTTCCCACGAGCGAGAACACGTTTGCTATGTCACTCCCCCCTGCCAGGAGATGCTCTGACATCGCGTTGGCCGGAAGCCAGGCTTACACATTACCTTACACATTACATTATGGCGTATCCCCCTCAGGCAGGACCTGATGTCTCAGGCGAATGGCACAATATAGCACCCCAGCCCCGAGCTGTGGAACCTTCATGTGTGGCCGTTGTGGGGAGCCTAATGAGCGGGACGCTCTACACTCACGAGTGCTAAACACACTTACAGAGACGCGAGCATCATCAAACATTCGCTGCTACGTGCAGAAGTGGGGAGTTTTCACAAAATGGTGCGAGAACATTTATATTGACCCGGGGACCTGTTCCGTGTCGGATGTTTTGCGCTTTCTACAGCACAGTATGGATAGCGGGAGTTTGAAACCATCCACGCTGAAGGTGTATGTGACCGCTATTGCCGCTTTCGTTCCCCGGTTGACGGGCAAACGATCGGTAAGCACGCTCTGGTAATCAGTTTTCTCAGGGGAGCAAGGAGATTGTGTACTTCATGGCCACCCTCCGTGCCGCCGTGGGATTTCGCTCTAGTTTTGAGGGCTCTATCTCTTACTACCGTTCGAGCCATTAGCTTCGATTGCAGTTAAGGAGCTTCCCTGAAGACTGCCTTGCTTTTTGCTCTCGCCTCGGCGAAGTGTCTTGGAGAATTTCATGAGTTTTTGGTGAACGATATTGCATTGGCTTTGGGCCTGGCGACTGTAATGTCACTCTCCGGCCAAGACCGGGTTTCGTTCCGAAGTCACTCAATACACTGTTTTGTTTCCCTGCCCACCTTATCTGTTGAGCCGTCAGCCTCGCGTGACGCTGATGCTCAGAGCGCCGGGACCCTGCTAGGGTTTTACGGATGTATATGAATCGCTCGGCCGCCTTTCGTCAGTCGGACCAGCTGTTCGTGTGCTTGGTGGATGTAATAAGGGACGTGCTGTTTCTAAACAGAGACTTTCTCACTGGATCGTGGACGCTACCGAATGCCAGGGGAAGGATTAGCCCCTGAACATCAGCGCTCATTCTGCAAGGACAATATAAATGCTTCCTGATGGGCATGGTCTAGAGGTATGTCTGTCCAGTATTTATGTTTTGCTGCTGGCTGGTCTTCCCAGAACACAATCGCCAGGTTTTACAAGCTGGATGTACCCTCTGCAGCGTCACATGTACTTTCGGTGAGTTAAGTTTTATTCATTCTGTTATAACCAGCTATACAGTAGTTACCATGGCTGCTAACTCTGTGTTATGGATTATATGGTTTATGCAGTAGTCACCCCAAACGCCGTCGACTCTGTTTAACTCTCATGATTGTGTGCTTATTGCTTTGTGTCTGCCCTGGTTAGTGCAGATTTCGATATGTTGCTTGAAGTAATATGCAAATTTTGTTAGGGTCAGAGCAGATGTATCATTGGCCTAGTTCCGCCTATCAGATGCAAGCACTCTTAGCGACACGGCCATTGGCTAGAACTGTACTGCTTATATGTGGGGGTGATTGACTCCGTTCAGGGCTTATCTTCACTGCTCTCACGGCGGGATTTTATACAGTTCCCATATACGTCTTAGCTGACATAATGTTGAGTTACCGCCTCGAGAGGGAACATTTCCGGTTACTATCATAACCTCGGTTCCCTGAGAGGCGGGAACGAGACATTACCCGCCTCTCAGGGAACCGAGGTTACGATAGTAACCGGAGACGTTTTGCTCTCTCCGCCAGTTTTCGTACTGTTATGCGTGTACAGCGCTCGTTCTTGTTGTGTGTGTGTGTGTGTGTGTGTGTGTGTGTGACAGGCAGCCTCCGCGTCGCGCATGCGAGTTCTTTTAGATCTCACAGACAAACGTCTTAATAATATCGCAAATTAGAAATGTTTGGTAAGATAAAATGTGCACGATAACATTAAGCAAATCTCTTCGCCATCATCACTCTTTATTATTAAACGAAGAGTTTACGTACAGTTAATGCATGTGCGTGCACTCGTTGTGGTGTGTGTGTGTGACTGACAGACAGCCTCCGCCGCGCGCATAAGAGTTCACGCAGATCTCACGGACAAACGTCTTAATATGATCGCACATTAGAAATGTTTGGCGAGATTAAATGTGCACGACAACATTATTAAGCAAAAATACATAGTGTATTTTTTTTTTCCCTCCAGTACCGAAAGCAGAACCGGTACTGTCAGATCTTACTGATACTACGGTCTTTCATAATTTAGCTCCGGGTCCAGTTTAATACCGGGTTTCGGTACCCATCCCTATATGGAAAGATTTTTGGGTGGAGTGTCCCTTTAAGTGTTTATTTGTAAGTGTCTAGTTATTGATTTTATGTCTGAATTTGTAAATAAATTGCAGCATTACTAACGCCCACTCTGGTAAGAAGCAGAAACACATCTCTAATACATTGATCACTAAAACTAACAGTATGAGCATTACTAATACTGAAGATTGACATAAAAACAGCTAATTAATAAAAGGCTTCATAGTTTATCAGCCAAATGGAAACTGAACTTATAAGACAGATGGCTGTTGTGTTGTTTGCCCTTATTTTGCACAGTTTCTGTCTTTGTTTTGTAGATTTTAAATCAGATTCATTCTATTTTCTTACAGAAGGCAATGCAGATGAAACACAAACTAATTTGCAAAATATGGAGGACCATTAACTGTGTTGAAAACTGTGCAAAATGGCTTCTATTTTACTGGAACAGTTTTCATTGCAGTGATTCAACTATTTTAAATTAGAGTTTTAATGACCATTGCTAAAAAAACACACACATTGACTGGTCCAATGTAAAATCCATTCAATGTGAATTCTTTAATTATTTTCTTCTGCATAAATCATTTTTGTAATTTACTGTAATAACCAGTGTACTTTATTTTATTTATTTTTTTACATTGGAAGTCCACTGGATGTTGTTTATGCATATTGTTTATTAAGTAACTTTTTAAATTATAATTTATATTATTAGTTGTAAAATTAACACAAGTTTAAGAATATCAGTAAAACTTGAGTGTTAAATGTGATTGTGAGCTCAATTCAGAGTTACTGCAACTGAATGAAAAAGGACCTTTAAAGTGTGTAGTATTTAAAACATTTTTTAAAAAGTCTGCCCTATGGTGGACTAATGCTGACTAAAGTGGTAAAATTATACTGTTCCAGACTGTCTATTTGAATATGCATGTACTCAAATGTAATAAAATACATTAATATCCTAATTGACCTCTGGAATTGTTGTATTTTTGTTATAAGGTGAATCCAGTAACACTTTTAACAAAGTAGGAAATCTTAATATTATCTATTTACAAAGTCACTGAGATTTTGCTCCATTTCTACTATAAACAAGATTATCTAAATTAAATACGCAATCCCTAAAACTAAACCCTGTAAATCTTGACCTAATAAACCAGCAGTGGCCTTATGGACCAATTCTCTAGCCTAAATTGAAGTTTTATAATGAAACTGTCAACAATCCGACATCTCAAAAGGTTGTGAATCATCTGATAAACAATGATAATGTAATGCGTAAAAATAATCTCTCTCTCTCTCTCTGTCTTTATATACATATATATATATACACATACACACACACACACATATATATATATTAGGGGTGTAATTCGTATTGAACCGTTCGGTACGAGGCTTTCGGTTTGGTACGCGGTACGCATTATGAGCCGAACGGTTAGTTGGACTAATTAATTATATTTGGAAAAAAAAAATTGTGAAATATAATGATATGCGTTCAACAAGGTAGCCCAATAACCCAAAAGATGTAACAGGCCATGCCCCTGACACCCCCGAAGAAGAAAAAAACCCACCAACTTATGTTTATGTTAGGCTACTCAGTCAGGCGCTCGCTCACTCAGCACGCGCTGAAGGCTCGTTGCAAAATGGCCAATGCGTTTAACAGACCAGAAATAGAACATCCTCCAATAACCAACAGGTCTGGTGTTTGGGTGCACTTTACCAATCGATCGGGGCATCCAAACAAGCACGGAAATCAAAATGGACTAGTATACTGTACTGTGTCGGAATTTCCTGAGCAATACGATACAATGAACAGGCCTGCACGTTATTAGATAGAAGAACTGTTATAAATAGAACGTATGCACGGGCAGTTTTGAAAACTCCACCTTCTTTGATCTTGGCATAGTGCAGCGCAAATCGCGTTGTATCTGAAGGAAAAATAAATAAAAAAATAAAAAATCAAGGAAATTTATCTGCCAATTTTCTTTTTGCTGTATCTAAAACGTACCGAACCGTACCGAACCGAACCGTGACACCAGTGAATCGTATCGAACCGAACCGTGAATTTTGTGAACCTTTACACCCCAAATATATATATATATATATATATATATATATATATATATATATATACTGCAGACAAACATATGAACACATGGAGAAAGGATGTAGTTCATGATGCTGTATGTTTCATTTTTTTAATCTCTGATTACATGCTTCACTTTCTGCAACCAAATGCAGGGCTATCTTTACATCCTTACAGCTTGGTTCTATTATGCCAAAAACAGAAAATGTATACAGGAAGCATATATGCAATATTTCATGTTCTTAGCCTTATGGACATTAGATTATGTCTTATAATCAAATTTTGTCTGATCGGTGGCCTAAGTTGATGTTTGTTCTTTTCTCTTCTGTTCTGGATTTGATGTCATAAACCAGAACAACAATGGCAGCCACAGCAGCCACGCTCATCAGAGCTGTGACGACCAATCGGATCACAGCTTCAGCAGTGCCACAACAGTGGACAGAGTCTGACGAAAGAAAAGAAATCCAGGTCAGTAAAGACAGCTATGCTGAAAATATTTTCAAATCACATACCTGAACCTAACCAGTAGAGTTCAGTGTTGGAGAGATGTCTGGTTTGGTTTCTGATGGGATTGTTCACTACACAACTGTAGATGTTTTTATCGTGATATTCCACCTCCAGAGGTAGAGAGAGACTGATATTGAGATCAGACTCACTGATGCTGGACAATAAACTGTTTCCTTTGTACCAGGAGAGAGTCACATTACTCACATTCACCACTGAACACAGGAAGATCCTCGATGATCTTTCAGATGATGAAGAAGATTGTAAAGTGTAAATGAAGATTACTGGAATGGGCAGAGGAGCTGGAAAACACAACATGCTTTAAAAATGTGCATCCTGAATAATCATTTTGATAATGATGTAGCCTATTCTGTAATAGGTTACGTAATAATCTACTCACCATACACAGTAACTCTGTAGCTCCTGGTTATCTCTGCACTTCCAATGTTCATTCTCAGACGATAAACTGTGTGATAAACTGTCCAGTGTGTTCAGTTGTGGTATTTCTAATGGTAAGAGAGCCGGTGTGATTCAGCTGCAGTCGGCCTCTGAATCTCCAAACCTCATCATAATATGTACCATTCACTTCCTTTATTCCGGCGATTCGCTCCTCTCCAAACCTCCACTCTATCTTGTCATATCTCTGTTTATCATCAGTCTTTAGAGTGACAGAATCTCCCTCCATCACTGATACATTTGTCTCCGCAATAAACACACCTGGAGAACATTGAAAAAGTTTTATAACACTTCTAACGTTCAGTTTGTTGCCATGTCATGAACCAATGAACAACCATATTTCATGGCTAAATTACGGTTACATATATACACCATAGGGACACAGCATTAACAATAGCCAGGCCTGGGAGGGTTACTTTAAAAATGTATTCCGTTAAAGTTACTAATTACTTCATAAAAAAGTTTTCAGTAAAGTAATCCAAGTACCACAATAAGAAAGTAATGTAACTTTTTTCTACTTTTGGATTACTTCTGGATTACTTCAAGGTCAAATATTATTTTTTTTAAAAACAACAACATTTATTAATTAAGAATTTCACAGCCCTGAATTAATATATATGTAAAGGACTATACAGACATCTAGTGCATGGTATTGGTATTACAGATTTTTTTGTTTTATTTTGAAGAAAATATAATAAGAAATAATTTTAAGGAAATGTTTCTTTAACAGGAAAATAAAGAATACAAATTCATTTTTTTCCAAGCAAATATAATAAAAACACAATTTTTTTGACAATGGAAAATGTTTCTTCAACAGGAAAATAGAGAATACAAATTCATTTTTTTTTCAATGAAAATATAATAAGAACAATTTTTAGACAATGGAAAATGTTTCTTCAAAAGAGAGAATACAAATATATATTTTTTTATCTTTGCAAATATAAAACTAATTTTTAAAAGTGCAAATGCTGCTTTAGGTTGGATGTCGAATCATTCGATGAAGAAAGTGTTTTTTTTTTTTTTTTGCGCGAAGGCACAGTTTGCACTGTTCAACGTTGTTTGCAATTTCTTCTTTTTAAACAAAATAGCAGCGGAATTTCCATGAAATGAACGCGTTTTTGCAGCAGTGGTTCAATCTCCGTTTGAGGAGATTGTAGACAGCTGTTATTTGCGCATGCCTGGGTGGCACACGTGACTCGCGTGAATCATTAATCAAGCCGCGCTTAATATAGTGTTATTATGCAAAAATACTGATTTATTTAGTTTTAAATTAAACCATTGTAATCCTGAAAGTATTCCCCCTTTTTTCAAAATGTAACTATAATCTGATTACTACGTTTTTTGATGTAACTGTAACGGATTACAGGTACTGGATTTTTGTATCCTGATTACGTAACGCCGTTACATGTATTCCGTTACTCCCCAACCCTGACAATAGCTTTGGCTTTTTGGGGTTGAAAATGTTTTAGAAACCAGAGCAGGACAAAAATAAATGTAAAAGACAAAAAAAAAAAAAAAAAAAAAAAACTGGAATTAGCTTCCACTTTTAAATCTACGAATTTTGCAAAAGCACAAAATCAAAGTAAAAAAAAAACATAAATGTGGCTTTTTTAGGATAACAAAAAAAACAACGGTAGTAGACTTTAAAATCTCTGAAAATACAAACCATACACAATTCAACATGCATGTCAAAGTTACATATTTCACAATACTTGCATGAAATGTACAGAAAACTTCCACATCATAAAAATAATTAACTCACTATTTAGATCTCACAGAGGGCCTATAAAGCACTTTTTCTCCCCTCTGTATTTAACAATAAATATCACACTTAACGGTTACACAAACAATTAGACACATATTACTCATTACAGAACAGGTAAGTAAATAAAACAAACTTATGAACCTGCTTTATGATTAGTCAATAAACCATGTTTTTGACATGAGGAGAAACACTTCACATGGATCATGATCAGTTGTCATCAATCGTCATAAATCACAACTCAATCACATCGATGCACTTCTCACCAAGTCAATATTGGGCTAATACAACTTAATATTTTTGACCCTTTTGGTGTTTTATCCAAATATTAGTTATATATTTCCTAGAGTTGGGGTACTCGAACTTGGACTCGGACTCGAGTCCGGACTCAAGTCCAATTTTGAATGAACTCGGACTTGTCACGCACTCGGGTGAATTTGTACTCGGACTTGACACGGGCTTGAACATTTTGGACTCGGAAAATATTCCGAGTACAGTCGAGTCCACGTGTGTAACAATAAAACCAGCATAAAATTGAGATGATAAATTAATGAATGTCTCCCCTTATGTCATTTTACTGCACCACACCAGCAGGCAGCAGTAGCATATCATCTCACGCTTGCAGACGAAACACACGCATCACTCACTGGCAGGGACGTGCACAGACATTTTGAGGGGCAGGGGCTCAAGTGAAATAAAGGGCACTTCTCATAATTACGTTTTTTTTTTTTTTTTTTAACAAAAAAGTATATATATTAACGCAACACTGACTTCCTTTTAAAATACAAAATTTAAAAAGTTAATTAATTTTATCTTCCTCAAACTCAAATTTTCAAAAGATGTCTACAAAATAATCAGTTCACACAGAAACCATGGTCTCCTTAGTATTCACTAGGTTTATAGAGCAGCAAAGGAAACCATCCCACAATGTGCATGTTTTGAAAACATTTTCTATGCTACTAGTTTCAAGTATATATTTAGAATAAGCAAAATAACTGCATCAAGCAGAGGGGTGTGTTTTACTAATAATTTGTTTATTTTTTTGCACAAGGCACTACATCATTTTAATTATTTTGGTGTTATCAGAACACATAACACTTTTAAAATTAACACAAATATTCACTCTAAACTGAAGAGGGTTGTTGCTGCTATTTTGTTAACTTTGCATTATGCTGCCTGCCTGGCCCTGTACTGCAAGCATGATTAAAATTAATTGTTTAAATACTTTTTGTTTCACAAGCAAAATAACTTTTAGCTTCACACAACTAAGCATCAGAATACTGAATTGCCTTAATGTTTTAATCAAATACATTAATATTATTATTTATATGCATGTACACATACACAATGACTGACAAGGACTTAGTTTCACATTTGAGGGAGGACTGTCTCATCACCATCATCAAATAAAACCTTCAAAATCCACATTTAGATGGAGTTTGTTTTAAACCTACTACACTCAAAAAATATTCTGTGGCTTAGTAAATATTTAACTTAATTAACTTAATAAAATCTCTGAAAATCTTACTTGATTGTTTGAATTAAAATTACCAAAATAATTGAGTAAAAATTAAATACAATTAAATAAAAGCCAATGTCATGTATGCATTTGTGGTTGTATGGAATACTATTTTGTAAAGGTTTAGAGGAAATAAAAAAAAAGTTCATAAATAAAAAGTTAATTTATAAATATTGTTATTTTTAATGTTTAATGTTAACTTATTTCTACTCAGTTTTATTTATTAATGTACAGATGCAGTTACTCAGATTACCTATATTTTTTAGAGTGTAGCCTATCCTCCATCTGTTTGCATCTGTAGATTTCTTCTAGATTCACCAATTTAGATTTCTAAATTTCAGGGGGAAAGACTCTTGATGTAAGTCATTAACTAACTGGGGACGTTTTTATTTTATTGACTTATTTTATTACATGGCTTGGTTGATCTCCAATGTAGAATGCGGTCTGTTATTTCTTGATAACAGACCGCTGTGCGAAGTATAACAGACCGTTGCCAAGAAAAACAGAGCGTTGCTATGGACTCACAGGATTCTAACTGTAGAGACGGAGCGTACTATTTTCTGTAGCGGAAGCAATACAATCGGGTTTAAATCAATAAACTCCCTTTTAATATGTTGTGTCAAATTATTTATTTATTTGGTAGGTAGCCAGGTAATAAGCCGGAGGACAAGTATAGCGATTATCCCTTAAACAGCTCTAGACTAGTAGCTCATGAGGCATGCATGCTAGCAAAACACAGGTTAACTAAGTTATATTTGCGTTTGGCTAATCAGCAGTAAATTCGAGCATTATTCGAGGCGCTGGTATTTTAATCTTTTGTTCATCACCAGCTCCACTCACCTCAGCACAAGCCAAGAAAAACACTGCTGGGAGGGGCTGCTGCTGCCTGCAGGTGTGTGTCTGTGTATCTGACGTGTGCCGATGTGCGTCGATGTGCGCCGCTGCGCGCAAGGGGGGAAGGGAGGGGGGTCAATGAGCGCTTCAGAACTCCTGACCTGATATTTAGATATACTATTCTTCAATAAATATATTTGTTTGACAGGAAAGCTGTGCGAAAAAAGGAATATTTTTAGATATACTATTCTTTAATAAATATATTTGTTTGACAGGGAAGCTGTGCGCAAACAGGAATATGTATTATTTTTTCAAAAAAAAAAAAAAAAAAAAAAAAAAAAAAGCACCCCAGAAAAAAGGACACTTTCTCTCCAGGAATAAAAAGGGCAGGTGCTCAAGCCCCCTTTTATGTCTATGTGTGCACGTGCCTGTGCATTGGTATGTTTGGGCAACTGGAGTATCATCTACTAAAGAAATCTCATGCTTCACCTTGTCTGTGTACCCAAGATCCTCTTCACAGACTGCAAACACATCAGCATATCTCCTCAAAAGTTCCACTAGCTCTACCTGTTGCTCTGACGTACCTTCTATCCATAGTCTATCTAGCAGGTATAGGTATATATGCTAATGTATATAACTTTTTATGTTTATGATAATTCCTTATTGTTACAATATTGCATTAGAAATATTGTAAATAATTTTACTTAATCTTTATTACGCTTTAATTTCAGTAAGGTCCATAGGAGCAGGAAGTGGGGGTGCTGAGGGTGCTGCTGTTTTTTTTATATTTTTTTCAGTGGGCAACTGTAACTATTGCGAAAAAAAGAACTCATCATAGTCAAGCCGCAATGGCAATGTACCGCCCTTAGAGTTTATTGTGAGATGAATTCAACAGGTCTGCAGCGCTTCTATGAATAAAGAAAACAGAAAACTATAGGATTACATAAAAAGGAATATAGGCATATACACTAAATATATTTCAATTAAATCATATTGACAGATTAACAAAGCGAAATAAAAAATGTGCTAAATTACGGTTCATTGTGACACGTTCCAAAGTTTTCGGAAAGGAAAACGAAACAGCAGAGAGTAGTTTTCTTTATTTTTCAAAAGCTTGACAGCTTTGAATAATCTCTTGCTTCTGTGTATCCAACCAGCTTTGGTATGACCATCACGCACACACAACATAATTGTGCTATGTTGAAGCCTGTTCATTAACAAAATAAAATACAGTTAAAGAAACTAATAAAAAGCTACTGCTCCCTTGTACAAAATGTTGCGTTCAGCGTGACTGTGCCGATGTGAAGGATGATGTTTTATGTCTATGAAAGTACAAACACTATATAATACATAATATTTTACCATCCAGATACATCAGGAACATGGAAATATTAGGCACCCAGGGTGCTGAGGGTGCTGCTGATTTTTTTTTTCCTGTAGGCAACGGTTATATTGCGAAAAAATAAAATAAAAATCGGCATCTATTTTAAATAAAACAATGTACAAGCAGCTGTTAATGCTGGTGGATTGTGATTGTGTAGTCAAAATGATAAAAGAGGCTACTAACTGTATCTAGTTGTGTAGATGGTAAAGTGTGTGTCAATCTGTTCTTTGACTCGATCGACCCGGGTTCAAATGTGTCTTTCAGTGAAACTTTTTTTCCTCCCTTTTCAAATTTCAAATCACATCAGAAATATTTTTAATAAAATTGAAGAAAATCAACAAAAATGGTAGGTGGTAGTGAGGTATTTTTTATCAGTAAGTTGGCATCCATTTAATAATTTGAATGGAAATTTAGACCTAATTTACACTTAAATCATACTGGTTTATAATGTATTATAGTGCAGAGGTGCATTTAATTGCAACTACTTGCAATAAGTAGTTAGCAAAATATCCTGCTATATTTAATCATTGACCCCCCCCCCCCCCCCCCACACACACACACACACCCATAATCGAAAGATTTTATGAAATATTTGTTAATTAATAATGTTTTCAACTCAGAATTAAATATGCACATAATGTTGTTATTTTAATATATTTTGCTGTTATTTATTGTAAGTAAATTGATTAATAAATCAAACTTCCCAATCAGATCCAGGCCACACAATGACTTTTCCCTCGGCCCAAGTACCACAAAGAATGACGGCATGAAAGTCGCCCAGAAATGGATTAAAGACTTGGGCCACACATTGGCCATAACCGTCCCGAATCAAAGCCAGTTAATCAGCCTTAGCTGGCCCTGATCTGGGCCAAAACTGGTTTTATTATCGGTGCCAATTCTCAGCCTTAAGTGGGCCAGAGGTGGGCCATAACTGGGCCAACACTATTTTGCTGTCTGAGAATTTTAATATTGCATATTATTACTTTGTATATTTCTATGATCGCAATTATTGATTTTGTGACATGCTTTAATGTACACACAATCTATGGCAATAAAGTACATCAAACTGAATAGAAAATCAGACTTAAAACCCAAACATCATGTAACTGTGCAATAAAAAGACATATTGCATTGGTTTTTCTATTTATTTTTATAAAGAACAAATCAACCAATAAAGAGTGAGTGTATAAAGTATACAGTCTATAAGAGAAACGTAACAGACACATGTAACTTAATCATAATAATTTATAACAGATGTGACAAATGACGATGCATTGCAGTTGCAGTCCACTCTGGCAGAATATAATAGTAGTTCGAGGAGCAGGGCATAATTTATCTTGTTAAAACTGAAAATACAATCCTGATCCACCCCCTCAAGGTGCGCGTTTCTTATTCAAAACAAGCATCATCGTAAACACAGCATGTTGCAATCTCTGACGAAACCGACGAGATTTTTAAATAGTTACAGAGGAAGGAGATACATATCGCCAATGAATGCGGTTTGAATTTGGATTTTTTTTCCTCACACAAAGCATCACATGGATAAATTTAATTTACCTATTGTATTACATTAAATTGATTTAAATAAAAATAAATTACTTTCATGATCATTTTATTTAATGCTTGTGCATGACAGCATACTGATAAAAATTATGTGCCCCCCACTCTCTACTATAGGTCAGTGTGTGTCCTATAAACGAAATAAATATTACATGATTATGGTTAAATACTCTCTCTCATTCTCTTTCTTTTCATGTAAGGATTCTAAGATTATTTGTACCGATATTAATAATATAAAACTTAATAAAATTAATTAAGTGCAGTTTAATGCACTTGACTGATTTGCTTAATTTTTAAATTATAATGTTTCATTCTGTTTTGATTTGCCATTTCAAAGAATACATTAAAATGTATGTGATCATTTAAACATTATCATGCAATATTATCTTGTGTATTATGGGTCACATAATATGCTGACAGATCTTCTGATTTGGCCCCCCCCCCCCCCCCCAATCAACAATCGCCCTCATGTTGTTTGCCGGATCCCCATCGTGCTGTCATTGCCACACATGGCCCAGCTCTGGCTGAAAGGGTACATGCCATTGCCGACAGGAGGCCAGCAGTGCCACCTTGAGGCCACATTTAGGCCAAGTCTGCTTGCTATGTGGGTTACTAATAGGCTTATTTGCTAAGAAGTTAGTGCGTGATGAATCTGCACTTTTGGCGGATTTGCAGGCTGTTGCATGACATGAATGGATATTTATATAATATAATATAAACAGTAAGTTCAGTAATGTTACTAAATGTGTTTGTGTGCATGTGCGTTTAACTTGAATAATGTCCAAAAGATATCTGTTTTAAAGCAGTGGGTAATTCCCCAGACAGCAATTAGTTTCGGCCCAGAACCTGCCCACATCTGGCCCACGTGAAATCCATGCGGGCCAAATGTGGGCCAGATCTGGGCCGAAACTGATTGCTGTCTGGGTCACTCGTTGATTTGCTTAAAATCTACTTTGCGATTCTGTTGGCAAACATGCAGCAGAAATAGACAGCCTTTACAAGTAGTTTGCGACGCTTGCAATGTTACGCGCATGCTGCTGCTCTTTAGTAAGCCCACTTTTAATGGTACATGTATTGTGACTTCGTACGTTTACTACAGAAATGCTAAAATGTATTTAAAAGATTGACTGACCAAATCGCTTGGTTTGCCCACCCCTCCTCAAGCTCAAACGTATACGTCCATGTGTATAAATGGAATTGAGCTATTTGCTGTGTAAATGGCATATCACAAAAATTTTTTAATTTAGTGTATTTTCACTTAGTGTAAATAGGCTGTATTGTGCGAACCCCCCCACCCCCCGGACGTGTGCACGTACAACACCCCCAACCTTAAACATCTTCCTTTGCCCCTGAGCATAGCAGCCTCATCCAAAAAAAAAATAAATACAAGAAAACCAATTTTTCAGACCTTAGCCTACATTTTGCTCTGAATTAACATCAGCACAGTACACTCATTTTAACCAGTTGCTAAATAAATGAATAAAAATAATCAATCGATCTAACTGTCAACAGGTGACTGACATGAGTTACTCACCATGAACAGTAACTTGAAATGTCTTCAGTTTTGCATCTGTGCTCTTGATGTCTACACTATAACGTCCAATGTGTTCAGGTCTGATGTTTGTGATGGTCAGAGATCCAGTCTGTCTGTCCAGATTCAGTCTGTCTTTGAATATCATATCATTATATGTTAAGGTAGTTGCATCTGCTTCAATCATTTTAGCAATGATTTTATCACCAAACTTCCATATTATGTTACTATCCTTCGGTACTTCAGTAACATCAGTGTGTAGAGTGACTGAATCCCCCTCCATCACTGATACGGACAACACTTCATCTGCTTCAACATCAAATACACCTGAAGAACAAACAGAAACAAACAAATATATACAAACATACACAATTGTATTGTAATATTTGTGCTCTAAATACAGTATATTAATGACAGCAAGCTCTCAGGCAATATATTGTTTGTTAACAGCTCTACTCCTGTACTTGTACTTGGAAATGACAACGTTACACTATATATGAGACAATATAGTTTCACGAGCTTGAGCAGTTATTGACCCTTTTCATTCACAATGATGTATAGTTCAGATGTGATATTATGAGCTCATTTAAGGTCAGTCCCTGAACTAACTATATTCTTGCAGAATGCTACATGCTCTTGTGCAATGATAAATTACATTTTGTGTCTCAGTTAAATAAAAAGGAAAATAAATAAAAGGAAATTTCACAACCAGCTCAATTCTGAATTCATGTTTCTCATATCTATAATTATTTATGATTTATTTAACTATTATTAAATGACAGCACATCTAAGCTAACAAGCATGGATTTTTCACCTGGACACACAGAAACTGAAAAACTGGCACTCGCACAATGATGCATACATTTTATTTGCCGGTTTAATGTAAAATATTAAATATTTTACATTTTGGAATAAAGATTGGGCGTTTGTGATAGCATAACGTTTTCTTAACAAGTAAACTTGCAAGAACACAGTAAAGCCCACCCAGAGCTGGCCTAATATTGTAAGTACAGGTTGCAACAATAGCAATGATTATACTGTAAGCTTGTTTATGGAAAATGTGCATACTTTTATTAGTAGTCCGCACCCTGAATGAGAAAGACAGTAACTCAACCGGGCTCAAGTCCAAAAAACGGACTAATTGATTGAGAGAGTGACTTATTTCTGTTTGGCTGTTCTTTTTCGTTTAAAGTGTTCTTGCGTTCGTGTTGCAGACAGTTTTATGTACAATAGACCGTCAGCGCCCTCTAGTGTTCACTACTAAACTCACACGCGCACCAACAACTTACTCCAAAAACACCAGTGTTGTTTTGGTGTTTGATTTGTCAGAACGTACATTTATGATAAAGTGAGACGTTTGAGTTTTTATTAAAAAAAAAAAAAAAAACAAAAAAAAAAAAACAACTGTAGCTATATAAAAAAAAGAAGATAACAATCTGTTTCCGATTTATATTGAACACGAAAATGTTAAATTAACAAGTGTTACTCACCGTTCACGAGTAATAGAACCCCCAAAAGCAAGGTATTGCTCCTCATACTCAAGCTGCTTCTAATCGCGTCTGAACTACAACAACACTGATTAAGTGAACTGATGATGGACTTATCAAACCTCCCAAGTCACGTGGTTTCTCCAGAAAGCGGGTGTGTGGCGTCATTATAGAGATCGCTAATGAGTCGTCATCATGACGTTTTCCCAGTGGTGAACGCAAAGCATTTTGGGAATCCGCGGCACAAACATTAAACGCCAGGCTTCTTTGCATTGAGGGAAGAACTAATGTTCAAGATGCCGTCTACCTGCTGTGTTATAAACTGCAATAGTCGTTCTCACGATAGAGGTGGCATAAAGCTTAAGAACTGAATATCATTTTATCGTTTTCCAGCGAGGAAAAATAGTAGTGCAAGCCATGTTTCAGAGGTGACAAAAAGGCGACGAATGGCATGGATAGCAGCGGTAAGGAGGCCAAGATATCACTCCACCACACATGATGGTGTGTTCAAAAGCATTTTCACAAAGGTAAATTACAATTACTCTCTGTAAATGTTAACTGTTAATTTAAAATCAGTTTTAAATGTTGTACATCTAGGCTAACGTTAACTTACATTGCAATTTATTTGGTGACTGTGTTTGCAGGCAAACCTACCTATGAAATGTTGGAGTGTGATCCTGCTTTGATTACAGCAATAAATTAGTTTAAAATATATTAAAAAAGAAACGTTGTTTTAAATTGTCATAATATGTCATAATAGTACTGTTTTTATTATAATTTTTTAATCAAATAAATGCAGCCTTGGTGAGCAGAAGATGCTTCTTTTAAAAACATTTAAAAAATCTTACTGACCCCAAACTTTAGGTAGTGTATGTCGCCCCCTGTGCATAGCTAATCTGGATTCCTTTAGGAATATCACACAGAGGTTGTGATATGACACAATTGCTTTGTATTGTAACTGTCAGACACTACACCCGCACCTGAAATGTAAGGTCCTGTGAATCCACCTCATCCCCGGACACTGTCCAAACCACTCATGAGACTGAGCTGAAGACTTTGCTGGATAAAATTGTGGTTGTGTGCTGTGCTTTGACCAATATGTGTGTCCAAGTGTTGTTGTGAAGGCGTCATGTTAGAATTATACACCTTGCTCGCATCTAATATGTAAATTTTCTTTTTTTTCCAAAGGATTTTGTAATGTCTCTTCTCACATGTAACGTTTTTTTAGCTGTGTCTGTAAATAAAATACACAAAGATTGAATGTAATTCTGCCTCCTTTATCTTTATTAAGGAAGAATTGTGCAGAATCCGTGTTCTTTGGTTGCAAAGACAATTACATAACTTAAATAGTAGTAACAACCAACTTAATTTCAGTTTCTTTACATATTTAACATGTAAATACATTTAGATGAATAAATTAACATGTAAATACATTTAGATTAATACATTTACCTTTATAAAGAGTCCATAGAAATGATGAGAAACTGAAAATATGAGGTATAGGTTGTGGGTGATAAGTCACAGACACATGACTCTTCTCTGGCTGGTGCTGCTGAGTCCCACGCAGTCTAAATGGAACCTCTGTATAAGACAGTTCTGATTATCGCAAGCTAACATGTCATCAAACTCTTCAGGCTGTCTGTAAAAGCACCACAACACAATCTTTTCACATGCCCTTCTTTTGGGCTGGAGGGTGTTACCTTGACCAGTCGCTCTGCTCGTAAGGATCGAGTCCTTTTGATTCTCATTATTTTCTCGTCATATCTCATCTTTGCATTAGGATTTAGTTTTAGGCGGTATGGTCCGACAATGTTTTTTTAGCCCGCTGAATTTTGTAGGATTATATTCTGTTTTTCACGCAAATTTTTCATTATTTTCATGCCAGAACACAAGCCTCCTATGCCAGACCAGGCGGCAAGGAAGTCGACCGGAAGTTGAAGTCGGCTGTGTGCCGCCATCTTGTAGCAGAACTTCACTTGCATTTGCATTCCCATTGACTCCCATTCATTTTGGCGTCACTTTGACAGCGAATAACTTTACATCTGAGATGTTTTAAGACTCAGTTTGTCCATTATTTATTTCTAAAGATACATGCCCCGTATAAACAGTTTTTGTAAAAAAAATAGGCTAACAATTGCGTCATAACCACTCGACTCTCTGTCGCATTACCGTACAGACAGGAGGAGAAGCTCGCAGGTTATTAACTTAATATGGCGTACTGGCGTTACATTTTAAAATACTATACACAATAATTAATCAGAATACTTACTCCTGCTCACTCACGCCAAAGAACTCCCCGCTCAAGCTCGCCGTTTCTGCAAGATTAACGATGGCAGTTTGCACGCACAGCTACTAGAAGATTTACATCTGTCAGACAGGTTGCTGACGTCGTCAAGCTTCATTCGAGTCTGAGCGTCAGAAACGGAAGTGCTAAAAAATGGGCTTCAATTGTCTCAATTGAGTTCCAATGGGGTCGCTGTGTCCATTTCTTTTACTGTCTATGTGCCAGACCATGTCAACTGGCCAAACATACCCATAATTCTTTGCGTTCTGATGACGTTGCCGCCCAGTTGGTCACATGTGTTAGCGATCTCTATAGTTTGGTGAATCTTCAAAGTGAATCTTGACTTCATCGAAATTATGAAATGCTTGTTTATTCGAGGTTTTTGATCTTCTGCATTGCATTAGTCACTAGATGGTAAATGTGGAAAGTTTTATTGAAATTCCACTCTACCACGAAAAATGTACAAAAATAAGACAACAAACCGACATCTAAAATAAAAATTTTAATTAAATTAAAATAAAATTAAATTTAATTTAAATTTATGCATTTAGCAGACACTTTTATCCAAAGCAACTTACAGTGCATTCAGGCTATCAATTTTTACATATCATGTGTTCCCGGGGAATCGAACCCCCAACCTTGCGCTTGCTAGCGCAGTGCTAAAATAAAGATAAACAATTTACATCCACATTTATTCTCTTAGTAAATGTTTTTATTTCTACTATTATTGGTTTAAAATAGAAGGTTCCATATAGATTCAATCACCCACCCATTCACACAGAAGAGAGTCTGTATTAATATATATATATATATATATATATATATATATATATATATATAAATGTGATTGTAATTAATTTGTATTTCAAATAAATAAATAAATAACAATTATTCCTTGCGATAAAAGTGTCACAATAAGTACAGACATTCATCGTAATGCTAAAATTAAAATAAAAACAAAATAATAGGCTACATTTGTTACTGGAAAAGGTTTTAAAAAACATTGCTTTAAATAGTCAAAATGTAAAATATAAATATCAATTGTGATTACTGTGAAAACAAAACCAGACCTACCTGCAACTTTTGAGAAATGTTGTATTCAGGTATTAAAATAACATAAACTGCATGCAATAAGACATTTAAAAAGGTCATGACAGTACCAGAATGGTACAATATAGACAGACCAATGGATGTATATGGCACTGCCTTATCGTTTAAAAGAAAAATGAATTAAGCACACCAGTTTTTTTTATTTATTATTATTATTTTTTTTTATTAAACAATATTAGGGGTCACTTTGCATTGGGTAAGAGAGAAACTTTCAACTCTGCAGGATATGGCCTTGGGTTATAAACATCCACATTATCTTATCATTTGTTTCTCAAGTTCACTTGAACACTGTAAACCCTAATATTGCCTTGACTTAAAAAATCAAGTAATGTTGACTAAACATTACTTAAAATTTTGCATTTTGGCCCTGTCACTTAAAAATATGAGTTAATTTAACTAATTTACCTTCAAAATGCATAAACTTAAGATTTCAAGTGTTGTGAGCTCAAAATCATGAGTAATCCTTTCGAAAAACTCAACTTCACTCTGTTCTTGCTTTAATGTGATTGGCCATTGGAGAAATTCTGCCTAGCAACAAGAGAACAAAAGCACTGATTGGTGGGTTACAAAATTCGTCCTTTTGGTCTGTTTGGTTGCTGAACTACAATTCAAGAGGAAGTTTTTCTTCGTGTACTATGTTCGGTGACTAAAATTATGTAGATATAAAGTTGTTTTGCATGATTTCTACTGGTGAAATATGTTAATTTAAATCCTTGTGGTACGTGATTTTGAGATGATTATTGAAATTACAACTTAAGTATTTGATGAAGTGGCCCAATCGGTTTCCTTTGAGCGAAAGAACATGACAGTTAAGTTTCTGCTTAACTCGTTAGATCGAAAACCCTAATAAGTTGAATGAACTAAATTGATTGAGTAAACTCATTGCCTCAATTTAATTGAGTAATGGAGTCCCCCAAAACTTACATATTTAAGTTTATTTAACTTGACGGTTTTGTAGAAAACCCTAATAAGTTGACTGAACTAAATTGATTGTTGCCTCAATTTAATTGAGTAATGGAGTCTCCCAAAACTTACATTTTTAAGTTTATTTAACTTGACGGTTTTGTAGATTGTACTTAAATCACTCAGTTCACCAAACTTGATGCTAATTTAATGTACTTAAACAATTATGTTCACTTAACTTGGTACTAATTTCAAGTGTACTTATATATTTAAGTTAACTCAACATGTAAATTTAACTGATAATGATGTTCTTATTTTTGACAGCAGACTGAAGTAAAACAAATAACAGCATATTTACACTTTGACCTTTTGACAAACTGTCACAATATTTATGAAAATACAGTAAACCCTATACTGCACTGTAAAAAAAAAAAAAAAAAAAAAAAAGTATTTTTATGTCTTTGCAGACATTGAAAAGACATCCACTGAGGAGAGAATGTTTTTATGACGTCTTTTTTTAATGTTTTTTTATGTCTTCTGTACATCCGATATAGATGTTCACATATCCTCCTTACAAGGTTCTGTGACTTTATTTCTGTCAGACATCTAGAGAAGCTCTTATTGAGAATTAACAGAGGTTTAAATGTGCATACTTGATTCATTTGAAGTCACCATTGTGGTGGAATATGTTTGGTTTAGTTGGGATCTTGGTCCAGCTGCTTCTTATGTTCGCTTGTCTCTTGCTGCTATAACAGTATATTTTAAAATGCTGTTTTTGTGGCGAAGAAAGACAAAGTTTCAAAGAGCTCAGGTGTTATCAGCTCTTTGTTGGTGTAAGCTTGTCTCTTGCTGCTGTAACTTGTGTGTTGTAAAACACTGTTACTGTGGCAAAGAGAGTTGAGATCTAACATACACATATCTTGCTTGTAATGGTGACTTATTATAGTAAAATAAAATATATTGCTGCAGCTATGGATATACTTTTATGGATATAAACTTTGTAGATAAAACAATGTACTTACTTTTAGAAAACCGATCATGTCGTCACAAACAGACATCAAGATTTTGGATATGCATCACATCAATGGTGACAATCAGAACAAAAAAAGGCTGGAAAATAAGGAGGAGTTTGTGCTATGGAGCTCTTTTGTTTGTCACCATTATTGTGATGCATATGCTACATCTAGAAGTCTGTGTGTGTGTGGAAACTAGTGGTGGAAATTATGATTCTTTCTAGTGATTCGTTCATTTTCAGTTCGTTCACCAAAATGATTCGTTCAGAATCGTTCACTGATTCGTTCAGTGACCATTTCTTCGTATTACACAAAATAAGCCAGCAGATAGCAAAAAGTGTATTGTGTTGTTATGTCTTAAGTCAACGAACGTATTCACTTGTTACAAAAACTGATCTGGCTTTATTAAAATGTGTGTATAATCGCATTCAATATATAAAGTCTAATTAAGTTGTTCAAATGAACAAAGCACAAGGTTTTCTTGCCTAAATAGCATTTTAATTGTTTGGTCAGACAGACAGTTTCTTTATTATATATTCACATTCATCAATCGTGGATTAAACGTGGAGTTGCTAAATATCAAAACAAGCGTATGTGCACAATACAGTACTTATAACTGCGCTTTGCATTTTTGCGAGATTGACATGCTAAATGGCCGACTGACCCGGTTTACTCTCATTCATTTCGTTCACGAACGAGATAAGCTATGTACCAGTTCATTTCATTCACGAACGACTTGTATCCGTTCATTCAGCTCGTTCACGAATGACATGTGTGCCAGTTCAGTCATTTCATTCACGAACGAGATTTACTAAATCATTCAACTCGTGCACGAACGACATGTGCTTTGCCGATTGAGAAACGTGATTGGTAAACTGTTTGCCAGAATATACCCTGAACCATCAGGTCAGTCATTTCATTCACGACCGAGATGTATCATTCAACTCGTGCACGAACGACATGTGTGCCAGTTCAGTCATTTCATTCACGAACGCTATGTATCAGCTCATTCAACTCATTCACGAACGACATGGGTACCAGTTCAGTAATTTCGTTCACGAACGATAAGATCTCTAGATCTAGTTCAGACTCATATGAAACTCGTTCATTGAAGGGCGTATTCGTTCACTACATTCAACAAATCAAATACTCTGTCACATCTCATACTCGAAGGCTATTGGCTCGAGGTTGAGTAATTCTTTGACAGGATGAAACAGTTGTTACCCGGTGCACTGAGCTGCGCATGCGCTGCTTATAGCGCCGCGCTGCTGTGGAGGGAGGAACTTCACTGAACGAGAAATATGAGTCAGTGGATTACGTGAACGAGAACGATTCGTTCACCTAAAAGATTCGTTCAAAAAGAACGATTCGTTCACGAACGACACATCACTAGTGGAAACTTGATTGATTCTTTCACTCAAATTATTTCAAACGCATTCATTTCGTCCATCTTTAAAATAAGTATTTTACTCCTGGTGCCTGTTAAAAATATCAAACAAAACTTATTTTATGATTTCAAATACGTATTATGTGATGACTCTCTCATCAACAAAAAACATCAAATAACACCTGAGCTCATTTAAATTTGTCTTTTTTCACCACAAAAACAGAGTTTTAAAATACACCAATACAGCAGCAAGAGACAAATTAACACAAGAAGTAACTGGACCAAGATCCCAACTAAACCAAACACTTTCCACCACAATGGTGACTTCAAATGAATCAAGTATCAACATTTAAACCTCTGAGGGATTTAGGTAGTCTACAAAACCGTCAAGTTAAATAAACTTAAATATGTAAGTTTTGGGAGACTCCATTACTCAATTAAATTGAGGCAACAAGTTTACTCAATAAATTTAGTTCAGTCAACTTATTAGGGTTTTCAGTGAATAGTGTGTTTATATAAAAGCAAAGGGAATCCAGATGAAGAGAAGACATTCGATAGAGAGAGAGAGAGAAAGTGTGAACTATTTGTTTGAGCGTGTAGTGTGTATGAAAGCCTTCTTACATGAATCTCATCCCCTCAAAACAGCTTTAATTTAGGAATAAAAACAATTACTACAGTTTGCACTGAATACTTTTGAGGCTCTAGCAGCTCAGTTTCTGAGTCAAAGTGAAACCTGCTGTGGTTTAATTCACATCAGTTAAGTGGAAAACTGAATCAGATGAATGTGGTTTCTGTTGAGTGGACAAACGTCTCGCTCCTTTTGCATGTCTGAGGTTGATTTACGTGCAAAAACAAGAGATTATGTTCCTTCAAGACAAACACTTTCCTTCCACTCAAATCAGAAAGGCTTCATTCATTTCATTATAAGTGACTGTATAAACAGTTAGATTAGATTTTCATCAGACTAAATTCATGCATTGGTATGCATTTGTTGTTCTAAAAGGTTAAAGGGTATGAAGCCAAACTTGAAGGAAGCATGCAGACTGAATAAAGTTTTGTTTTTGTTTTTTTCTGATCGGCTGACGATTATTTTTTTTGAAGATCTGCTTGTCTCCCAGCAGGTTATCTTGGCCACACACACTTTTATCATGCCATTTTGTCGTGTTTCATGAAATCGACATCAGTTCGTTTTCCAGAACTCATCAGCCACTGAACGGATCTCAAACAGGTTGAAGAAAATGATTCACGCACTTGTTTTGTTCTGTTTTACTCGTATATTAGTCACTAAATGACCTAGTTCCGAAATATATTTCAGATATGCTCACTGAATATAAACCTAACAGAGCACTCAGATCACTAGGATCAAGTCAGTTAGAAAAACCAAGGATTCACACAAAACAAGGGGAGTCCGCCTTTAGTTACTATTATGCCCGCAGCTGGAATCAGCTTCCAGAAGAGATCAGATGTGCTAAAACACCAGTCACATTTAAATCTAGACTTAAAACTAATCTGTTTAGCTGTGCATTTATTGAATGAGCACTGTGCAATGTCCGAACTGATTGCACTATGTTTTCACTGCTTTTTTTTTTATTTATTTTTATTTTATTTTATGTAAAATCATTTTCTAACTGTTTTAAATTCATTTTAAATCTTGTTATTATTTTTCTTACTTTCTTTTATGTAAAGCACTATTAATTACCATTGTGTACGAAATGTGCTATATAAATAAACTTGCCTTGCCTTGCCTTGTTTATGTTTTTTCCCTCTGATTGGTGAGTAGCATAATAAATGTGGGCTTATTTATGGCCTTAGTGTTAGCACTTAAGCCAAAATTTTTTAAATGATTAAATGATCAAAATATTTAGGTTTACGTTTACATTTAGCTACATATATATTACATTTTGATCTCTAGGTGCTGAGACAGATGAGATGGGGTCAGTGATGGAGATTCGTTCACTCTCACTCTCAGAACACCCTTTTTACTGTCACTTATTCTTAGATTTCTTTTTTTTTCTCCAGCTCCTGTGCCTGTTCCTGTCATCACCAGATACTCTCCTCAGTGTCCATCATCACCATCACCATAATCATCATCATCATATTGTTCACTGTTGTGTTCAGTGGAGAATGTGGGTCATGTGACTCTCTCCTGGTTCAAAGGAAACAGTTTATTGTCCAGCATCAGTGTGTCTGATCTCAGCATCAGTCTCTCTCTTCCTCTGGAGGTGGAATATCAGGATAACAACAACTACAGCTGTCTGTTTAACAAACCAGTCGCTACTATCTCACAAAATTACAGCAATCCTCACATTTATGGCAAATAATATCACAAAACCCATGGTGACCCTCATGACAAAAACAATAAAAACCTTCACAGAAATTTTAATGATTTCCACTACAAATACCCGTACAAACCATCAAATTTAACCATTAAAACCATTATCCATTAAAACCATTAAATAATGGTTTCCTGTAGTGTTTTGGGGCACATTGCATAAAGATTTAGTGGCTTTAACAAAACCCAGCAAAAAGAAGGTGACCAATTACCAGTAGAGACCAAAAGGCACCATTTTAGTTTCCATTAAAACCAAAACAATTTTTCTTATAACCAGTAAAATCATTGCAAATTATGTGATGCTTTCTGTTTATTTTTTCAACAGGATTGAAATGCATTATTGTATGAACTAAAATACTTGAAATGTACATAAAAAGAGCAGAATGCAAAATGTATATTACAATGATAAACGTAAACCTCTAGAAACCTGAAACAGCAGAATTCATATGTCTGTCTGTATGTGTGTGTGTGTGTGTGTGTGTGTGTGTGTGTGTGTGTCATACTGTATCATACTAATCGCCTTATATCTACTTCATTTACTCTTTTTTTTTTTCTAACCCAATAGCTCTCAATTCAATGGTGAACTGCCTTTAACTGTCATTTTGCATTATTGACACACTGTTTTCCTAATTAATGTTGTTCAGTTGCTTTGACACAATCTTTTTTGTTTAAAGTGCTATATAAATAAAGGTGACTAGACTCAAATGTGACACGTTGTAGAACCGCTGCTGTCTCTTTATGGATGACTGGAATAATCATGTCAGACACTACAAAGTGATAAATGGCAGTGGATGCTCGGACCTGGGTTTTTATGCTGTATTCCAGGCTGGTTTTTGAGCCCGTAACTCACAACTTCAAACCACGACTCACGACTTTGTAGCGTTCCAGGCAAGTAATGCCAAACTTCCTGAGCACAAGCAATTGTAGCAAGATTAATAATTTTATTGCAATGTTACACTGTCCTAAAATCGTTTTTTCAACATGTACCACTTGCATAAACACTGCATCCTTTCGCGGGCTGTGTGACGTCAGAGCTCGGAATTGGGAGTACATCGATCTAGTACAAGTTCACGGGTAGGAAGTCATGGGTTTGACTGCTGAGTGCACTTTCACGGGTAGTAGGTTGGAAAAACACGGGTTGCCTGGAACGCAGCATAACGGGCAAAGGTAACCTGATGTAACTGTTAGCTTTTTTTTTCTTGTTAACTTCTCCTAACCGCCTTTATATTTTTTGCTTGCCATCACGAGCGCACACTCTCTTTTGCTCAGGGTTGCCAGGTTTTTACAACAAAACCTGCTAAAATGCTACTCAAAGCGACAGCCTCCCGCTCTCTCCTGTGAAGCCAATAAGGAAGTGACTAAAACTGTAATTCATCGACTGGCCACTGGAGGCTGGCTGCAGAAGGGCGTCATTTGCTGGTGATGACACAGATATTGCTGACGCTAGGGGACAGATTAAAACTTGTTTTACATTTTGTTTTTATGCAGTACAATATATAAACCTGAAGATTCACTGTTTGTATTACTGTGTAAACTTGAGTCAAATCTGTTTTTCAATTTACTTCATTTGTGAGTTTGGAAATCAGGAAGAGGTTCCGTTTATCTTGTTCAGACAGGTCTATAAAACCAGTGAACACAAGATGTTGAAAATAAACCACAGCAACTGAGAACAAAGATCTTATCCTTATGACTGAGCACAGAATCTTTGTTAAAACACTTGATCCACATTTAATCATTGCAATTCAAAGTGAATGAAATTAAAAACTAAATAAAGGTACAAAAAAAAAAAAAACCACAGAAAAAAAATCTGACAACATAAAAAAACACCCCACCCTAAAATGTGAATTTTTTTTCCAGATTTGTAAGATTATATGTTTAGAGTGTATGAATCTCACAGAATTTCACAGATTTATTCCTAAATAAAAGCTGTCATATATTTTACCTTTTTTTTGAGAGAAAACATCTCAATTCTAGTGATAGTGATTTAATAAGTTGGGGGGGGGGGGGGGTTGCTAATATTGCTAATTAAGTCTGTTATGTCTAATTATATACTAGAATGTCACTTTATTTATTTTATAATTTAGTTTTAATTACATTTAGTGTGGAGTTTGCATTTGTTGATGGGTACAATGAAAGTTGTATGCATAATAACAATAAATGAAATTGGGCACAAAAGGGTTAAACAACTAACTGAAACAGACCTATCCAGGGCTGCAAATCAATATTTGTGAGATTTTGCAGTTTTGAATTGAATGATATAGTCTTATTTTAGAGCAACTGAACATTGGTATGAGTTTCGGTCATACTTAATACAAAATATGAGGACATTTTTCATCAGTTTAGTCTTAAGCCGACAGATGGTTCGGAGGAGACATTTGAGAGTGAGGTACAGCAAAACAGAGTCACTTGTCGCCATCTCCTGGAGTAATTATATAACATGCAGAAATTTACATTGAATGAATGAATGAATGAATGAATGAATGAATTTTCAGTGACTCTATTATTGTGATATCTCAATGTTCTGCCAGATTTTTGGGTCTAATTTTAGTGAATTTAAAATTTCAACTACTACAGTACATCTTACTTGTAACTGCGTTTGACTAGGCCTATATTAACAAAAACAGCCCTCATCAGTCAACGCTGTTTAAACAAATTAATAAATAATAGATTTAAAAAAGTGAATAAGTCCCAATATCCCCTAAATTGGGACCACCCAATTTGACAGGAATTATAAGCTATAATTATAAGATATTTATGGCAAATAACTTGCACAAAAAATGCATGGTTTCATGTTTAATCAAACAGGTGCATCTCAATAAATTAAAATGTCACTGAAAAGTTGCAAAGTTTTCCTTAACCTTCAAAATAGTCTCTCAGTTTGGTTCACTAGGCACAATCATGGGGAAAACTGCTGATCTGACAGTTGTCCAGAAGACAACCATTGACACCCTTCAAAGGGAGGGTAAGACACAAACATTCATTACCAGAGAAGCTGGCTGTTCACAGAGTGCTGTATCCAAGCATGTTGACAGAAAGTTGAGTGGAAGGAAAAAGTTATGAATAAAAAGATGCACAACCAACTGAGAGAACCGCAGCCTTATGAGGATTGCCAATCAACATTGATTCAAGAATTTGAGTGAATTTCATAATGAATGGACTGAAGCTGTGGTCAAGGCATCAAGAGTCACCACACACAGACGTGTCAAGGAATTTGGATACAGTTGTCATATTCCTCTTGTTAAGCATCTCCTGAACCTCAGGCAATGTCAGAGGCATCTTACCTGGGCTAAGGAGAAGAAGAACTGGACTGTTGCCCGGTGGTCCAAAGTCCTCTTTTCAGATGAGAGCAAGTTTTGTATTTCATTTGGAAACCAAGGTCCTAGAGTCTGGAGGAAGGGTGGAGAAGCTCAAGCCCAGGTTGCTTGAAGTCCAGTGTTATATTTCCACAGTCTGTGATGATTTGGGGTGCAATGTCATCTTCTGGTGTTGGTCCATTGTGTTTTTTGAAAACCAAAGTCACTGCACCCGTTTACAAAGAGATTTTGAAGCACTTCATGATTATTTCTGCTGACCAGCTTTTTGAAGATGCTGATTTCATTTGGCACCTGCCCACAATAACAAAAGCACCAAAAGTTGGTTAAATGACCATGGTGTTGGTGTATTTGACTGACCAGCAAACTCACCAGACCTGAACCCCAGAGAGACTCTATGAGGTATTGTCAAGAGTAAAATGAGAAACAAGAGAACAAACAAAGCAGATGAGCTGAAGGCCACAGTCAAATAAACTTGAGCTTCCATTCCACCTCAGCAATGCCACAAACTGATCACCTCCATGCCACACCGAACTGAGGCAGTAATTAAAGCAAAAGGAGCCCCTACCAAGTATTGAGCACATGTACAGTAAATTAACATACTTTCCAGAAAGCCAACAATTTACAAAAACGTTTTTTATTTATTTATTTATTTTTGTATTGGTCTCATGAAGTATTCTAATTTGTTGAGACAGGGAATTGGTGGGTTTTTGTTAAATGTGAGCTAACATCATCACAATTAAAAGAACCAAAAACTTAAACTACTTCAGTCTGTGTTCACTGAATGTATTTAATACACAAGTTTCACAATTTGAGTTGAATTACTGAAATAAATGAAGTTTTCCACAAAATTCAAATTTATTGAGATGCACCTGTATGTGGGAAAATTTCCTCACCAGTACAATCCTGGCTACATGTTTCAGGTTAACTGTTGAGCGATTGTTAAAGGCTTCTCAATATAGATACGATCAGAGTCAGAAGGATGTGTTAGGCCAAAGACTAGGGACTTAGGTTAGGCCAAGATTACAACAGTCATTATTTGGTGACCAGGTGTAATTATATAATACAGCATAAAAATGCAACACATCAACACATGTAATAATATACTATAGCCAAAACATAATTTTTTTTTAAACATTATTTACGAGTTGGTGTAACATGATTGAGTACATAAATATAGGTTATTTATTAACAAATAATTATTAAGACATTTTAACATAATATTTTACACTCAGTATAAGTTAAGCGCTGCAAGGTGTGCATGTGTCCTGACATTTTTTCCAAAGCCATCAGATTTTCCTACCAAGGCTTAATGCACATGCACACGTCAATATTGCATTCTTTTTCTCACGTTGAACAACATTTAATGTATCTGAATCACTGTAAGGGTAAGTTCAGAGTTGGAGTAGGTGTAGATGTTAATAAAGCACAATCTAATAGGAATAAAAAAATATTTATTGTTGGTTTCAGGTAGTAAATTCTCTGATATACAAAAGAAATTCTTTAGCTTATTACAGTTACCGTGGTGGCAGCCAACAATACCACAGCTTAACCCTCAAAGTGTATTTATATTTAGTTATATTGATAAAAAGGTTTCAATTCAGTCTTTTTTCCCCCGTTTTAACATGGATTTCTATGGCTGTCAGGCAAGATGGCGGATCCAAGTTGGGATCTGTCTGAAGTCTTTTCAGAGACGTGAAAGAGTTGTTTAAAATGAATCAAAAGTGAACGTTCTTTCACTTTTACATTTGTCCTATAAGCATTGTTACACAACACTTAACATTTCTTGAGTGTCCAGATTTCTTTTCTCAATGCAATTTTGGCAAATTAGATCATTGAATCATGCATGTTTGCTTATGCAAGGGATTACCACCCTTACGAAAGGAAAATATATTTACCAATATATTTCTTAAAATATATTGTGATATATTGTAATATATTATTTTCCCTTTTTATTTCTAATATTTTATATATTTGAATACATTTAATAATATATTGATGACACATATATTATATAATATATTGCAAAATATACAAATGATTGCTGCTTTCAAAATATTGCAATATATTGGAAAGAATAAATATATATATGAATATATGCCTAATATATTACATGATATTTTCCAATATACTGCAATATATTTTTGTTTCATAAAGGGCAACTACAGTGTTATTTTTTCTTAGTGATATAACTGGAGCCTTAGGAATATAACTTTATAAGTTCGTATTTGGTTGAACAATCAGAAAGGGGGTGTGTCATGACCGCCCACAAGGGGAAAACTAATTCTGAGTGGTTTATCCATTTTCCCGTGAGAAAAAAAAAAAAAGAAAAACCTGTTCCTGTAGCTAAATTTACATAATGCTTATTTTTTTAAACATTTCTTTTTGTAATTTTTAAAAAGGTTTTTATTTAGTGAAAAATTTGCCTTATAAAATTAACTATTATTTAAAAGCTTTTTTCCTTCTGGTGCCAGAAATGGAGGAATTTTGGGCGATATTTTGCTGTGTTTTTGTGCTGCTAGTGCTGGCACCTTCTCTGGTTAGGCCTCTCATGAATACATAATGATGATGAAACCACCAGTAGGTAGCAGCAATTCCATGTTATAATAAATTATTAATTGAATCATTCAAATCAAATGATTCGTTCAAAGCTGATTCAATTAGAAAAAAAAAAAAAAAAAACAAGTCCCTGTGTCCCAATGTGCATACCATATGCCCCATATAGTATTGAAAATTACTAATATCACATAGAATTTAGCATGGATAGTGTGCACATTGGGACACTGGCAGTGAGTCCATCCAAATGGACTGCTGAATCACTGGCTCACTCGATTTGTTCAAGGAACGAAACACTGTGTTGATATCAAATGGCAACCTCTTGTGAAAAAACGCTCTCTCTCGCGTGAAGCCAACAAAGAAGTGACTAAAACTGTTCTATTCATCGACTGGCCACTTGAGGCTGGCTCCAAGAGGAAGTCAATCCCATAGACTCCCTATGTTAAAATGCACAACTTTATAGCAATAAAAAACGTTTACAGCCTGGTTCAAAAAATGATTTTGGTCTAGCTAATTTTGCCCTTCATGACAACTATAAAGGGGGCGAATTTTTATAACTCATCCGTTTAAATTACATTAAGCCTTAACGTTTTGCATAATTAAGGGTATGGCCACTTGAGCGGCAGGTGGATTGCCCCGCACCCCCCTCAGTTCGAGCCCTGTGTATCTCCAATAATACTGATAGATGGCTATTGAACTAATAAACTCTTCAAACAAAATAAAATGATCAAGGTTTTTATTTGTATAGTTATAATATGCCAACACATTCCAATACAATACAAGAGAAGATTATAATCACTAAACAAAACACATGAGACAATATGACTGAAAGTACATAATATGCTACATAAATTATAACTAATAAAGATTAATCTGTGCAGAACAGATTCATCCAAAACTCTTACATCAGTCAAAGCTCTGTCTTATGTACAGAGACATGTTTCTCATGAGACAGACACAGAACTTACAAAAGCACATTTAAATACACATTCTGTATATAAACTGTTAGAGAAATGTAATATAAAACATACATAAATGTAAAATATAACAATGGTATTAAGAAATATAAAATGTCACAGGACCAGTGATCTTTAAAATGACTATTATAAATCACTGATTTGAATCTGTTTACATGTAGCACGTTAACTTAGTTTTCATCTTAGACTTTCAGTTTGTCATTTGATAATTACAATCTTATTCTATAGACTTGTATTCTTACTAATCCACTTCTTTTGCAAGCTTATTAACCTCTTCTCCCTCCTCTGTTTCACCTGTAAAAAATGCAAAATAGCATTCAGGTAAAATAATAAGAGAAAAATACAATAAAGCATTCACCATTACTCATGGACACGTATGTTTTTATTACTAACCCTCTTGGTCACTTTAAGAGACAATGAATGGATCCATTACACATCTGATTTCTTTCTCAACTGTTTACTTTCACTTAAAGGAGCTTCTTCAGTCTCATATTAAGAGCATTTGCCCTTCTAATGACTATGAACAGAAGAACGTTTATGTGTAGTTTTCAGTTTAATCAGTCAAGTTCAATCACAGACACAACAGTGAAGGAATGTAAATAGGGTATGTAAAGCACATTAAATACCTTTTAGCTTGTGATGGTGTTTCATCACTGAAGGACACATGTAGGCCCACATTTTCACTAACAATAACGAAAAGTCTCATTCTCAGTCTCGTTTGAAGAGGCTTCATTCAGATGGTAATTAGAATAAGTACAATTTAACAGACAGTTTATTTTATCAGTTTGAACAAAAACATGTTCTACTCTTCTGAGTTAGAGCAACAAAAACAAAAACTACGTTGTGAGACCTGGCAGATCCCCAATGTTTAAATAACTGCTAACCGACTGTTGTCACTATCCGCATTGCTGTGACATGACTAATGCCTTTTCATTTCAGAGAAATGTAATGTTGTAACTGAGGGGCAAACAATGTCTTTATTCAACTCTGGACTCTAGAGAAGTGCTTGAATTTTATAAACTGTTATAGAGGAAGGAACACATCATTTTATCCATTTTTACAGCCACCACTGAACTTTTATGATTACAGTAACAGACTCAGTCTTACCTCTGTTTCACTGAGACGCTCATCTCAGACAGAGAGTCCTTTCCTCGCTCCTCTGACATACTGGAGATAAACTGCCGCTGAAAAACAGCACTGTTATCTTTGTGTTGAAGACTATCAGATGCTCAGCACAACCTGGACATGAAGTGAAAAAATTGACAAGTGTTGAGTTGGCAACAAACAAGCTGTAAAAAAAGAACACAAGCTCTGAAACTAATCTTACTGTTAATATTACATTATAACACATTACATTTAGTCATTTAGCAGACGCTTTTATCCAAAGTGACTTACAAATGAGGACAATGGAAGCAATCAAAAACAACAAAAGAGCAATGATATATAAGTGCTACAACAACGGGTTGCGCTCCTATTACATTTCCTGTAGTGTAACAATTTCAGACAACTCTTCATAATATATAACTATAAATGTAGAAACATAACTACATCATTTTTACATTATTTTAGCATTGGAAATATTACAGAGGGGGAAACTGAACTTTCTGTGCAGTTTTATATATTTTGGACTTGCAACAAATTAACAATTATTATACAGCATTGGATAATTACGTCAGAATGCATTTTATTAATTTCAACTGCTAAGTGACCTGAAACATTCTCTTTAATCACTGGTGATTTATTACATTCTCTTTTGAACCAAATTAAAAGACATTAGAAACATTCACCACATGCTTTCCCGTCTGTGAAGTTACTTTCGATTTCGCATCATCAGGAAAATAAAAAGCGGGATTTAAATAATTTCAAAAAAACATTAACTGTTCATTCACATGCCACTCACTGTAATCAATGACGTTTTAAAACTTACTTGCAGTAGTACGACGGTCTTCAGCAGCCAGAACACTGTGCAGAATGCTTTCTCTTTCTCCCCTTTAAGACCCTTTCACGTGATGTGACTCCAATTCTTTTCATTTACGATCTTTTCTGCTTATAGACTTTGTTCATGGTTAAACGTTAACTGGTTGTTTCAACATTCTCAATTTGCCTTGAAGCTCAAAAACGCAGCACATTTGAGTCTTGAATTAAACTGTGTTAGATCAGGTTCATATCATTCTGTCAGCTTAATCAATTTTCCTATGAAACATGACGCTATAAATCTTATACAGTAATCTATATCCTGACCAAACAGAAATGTTTTTGTTTTAATAAGAGGGAACATCTGGTTGTGATTTACGGAAATGGACGCCTCCAAATTGCTCTTTCCTAGGATCAGTATAATACCTATTTGACGCCATTATTTAACCTTCATTTTATCTATCTAACTTTTTCCACCCATTATTTCTGAAATGCGAATGGAAATAATGAACGATATACTCTGACACTGTTGTGTTCAAATGAGTAGTTTAGTCTGTGAAACAATGCTTTGAAACAATAGCTGTGTCTCATTTAGAATGCGCCCTCCGAAGGACGTTGCCTTCTAAATGAGACACAGCTATTTGTAACCTTTTTTTAAAAACATTCTAAACAGGAAACAGTGTTCTGATTGGTCGTGGATATATAGTTGTGAGGTAAAAGTCTGTCCTTTACTGATGAATCAGACATTCTCACATCAGGAGCATTTTTTGCACCTCTTTATAGGTTTTCCCCTCTCTAATCAACTTTTTAATCAAAGTACGCTGTTCTTCTGAACAATGTCTTGAACGACCCATTTTCCTCAGCTTTCAAATGCATGTTCAACAAGTGTTGGCTTCATCCTTAAATAGGGGCCACCTGATTCACACCTGTTTCTTCACAAAATTGATGACCTCAGTGATTGAATGCCACACTGCTATTTTTTTGAACACACCCCTTTCAACTAATTCAACTAATTGCCCAATTGCACAGCCTTAAGAGCGTGCATATCATGAATGCTGGGTCTCATTTGTTTTCTGAGAATCTACTGAACCTACTGGTAACTTGTTTGCCATGTAGCAATAAAAAAATATACGAAAAACCTTGATTATTCTGGTTAGTCACATTGTACTGCTATTATTTTGAACAATACTGTACATACACACACACACACACAATCACACAATTCAAACATAAGAACATTTAATTGAATGGTTACTTTTCTTAAATGAGACTTCCCCGATGCAGCCTTAAAATGCGACCTCCGGAGGACCCAGTCTAGATGAGACACAGCTACTCAGTCTCTTCTTCTGTACTCTAGAGATCCTATGACCCAGTCTAGATGAGAGGGTGAACATGCATGTTAATATAATTGAAAAGAAACTGAGTTCTGCATTGAACAATAGGTCTAAAAGTTTAGGAAACTGCATAAAGTTGTTACAGTATTGAGCTTTGGGTGAGTGAGCATGTTAATGACTGACACAGGTATTAAGGCTCAATCCTTTAACATTAGTTCAGTCATTACAACCCTCAGAAAGGATGATTGTAAAAGCTTTATTGATAAAATTAGAAAACCACCATCCTCCTGAGGAGACAGTGGAAGCTCTGTAAATAAAAAATAAATAAAAAAAAAGGACTTACAGGACAAAACAAAATTGAGATACAAAATTACAATTTCACCACTGGCTCATAAGTGGATTTGCAAACATGTTAATGGATGTTAAATAATAGAGCAGGACTCAGCAAACAATTTGACATACTTTACTGAAGACACATCGACTTACAAAATAGTGCAGGGTAGAGGCGATATTTGACTCAAATGACAGACTGAGTTGTGTATTTATTCTGTATGGAATCATTTCAAATATTATTATTAAAATGTTTCATAATTGATTAGGGCTGCCTGAAAAAAATCTAATAAAAATGTTCTAGCATTATTATTCTGATCAAGTAAAACTGATTATTTGTTAAAACATCAATATCTGTAGGCCTGCTTGACTTCAGAAGTCTGATGGTGTTTAACTCTCAGCTAAAGCAGATGTCACCATAGACTGTAAAAGAAATGGACACAGCGACCCCATTGGAACTCAATTGAGACAAATGAAGCCCAGTTTTAGCGGTTTTTAGCACTTCCGTTTCTGACGCGCAGACTCAAACGAAGCTTGACGACGTCAGCAACCTGTCTGACAAATCTTCTAGTTGCTGTGCGTGCAAACTGCCATTGTTAATCTTGCAGAGACGGCGAGCTTGAGCGGGGAGTTCTTTGGCGTGAATGAGCAGGAGTAAGTATTCTGATTAATTATTTTGTATAGTATTTTAAAATGTAACGCTGGCACGCCATATTAAGTTACAGTAATTGCCTGCGAGCTTCTCCTCCTGTCTGAACGTTAATGCGACAGAGAGTCGAGTGGTTATGACGCAATCGTTAGCCTATTTTTTACAAAAACTGTTTCTACAGGGCCATAATGTAACATAGAAGGTAATGGAGCCCTTTATATATTGTTGTGTATCTTTAGAAATAAATAATGGACAAACAGAGTCTTTAAACACCTCAGATGTAAAGTTATTCGCTGTCAAAGTGACGCCAAAATGAATGGGAGTCAATGGGAATGCTAACGCAAGTGAAGTTCTGCTAAAAGATGGCAGCCCCCACCCGACTTCAACTTCCGGTCGAGTTCCTTGCCCCTTGGATGTCACAACTGCAGCTCCCTCTAGAGACTGAACAGATAACAGCACTGACATCAGTGACTTTAGATGCCTTTGTTTAAGCCCTGCATCTTTGTGACTTTTACATTACATTTACTTTACAATAAACTTGAGCTTATATTACTTTAATGACACTTATTGATACTTTCCCTTCAGCAATACAATTCTAGTGTCTTTGGAAACACTTTGATTTTCACTTTTGAGCATTCGTTTGACAATTTATTGTGATGGTCTCCCAGCAGATACTGACTATAAGTAACCTACACGTCAACTTATTCTAACCCTAATCCGACCAGTCTACTAATACTCTGTTCAGAGGCGCCTCTATGGTTTATGAGCCCCCTGAGCAGAATATTTACTTTGGCCACCTCTGTAAAAATCGTGTGAGGCCAGTAGTCCAAATCATTCATAAGTTACAATGTGTTACGTTTTCAAATTAGCAAATGGAGTTGGGATATCATCTAGTGGTCATTTCAACAAGAAGGTAATTCATTTACCAATTTCATACATTATTTCATATTATATAATATTGTTTTAGGGTTGAGATCAACCGAAAAATAAGTGTTTTGGTGTCAAAGACAGAGTCTGGACAGGCCCTGATCTGAAGAGTATATTTGTCTGAACCAAGGCCTTCATGGAGAAATCTATCTGAAAGCAGTTCACTGGTTTGAAAATAGTATGATGACAGCATTAAATTACGATATTGTTCTTATTTCATTTTCACACAAACACACAGTGATGAACACAGTCACAGACTTTCAGACTAAGAAATCTGACCCTGAATACTGGAGCACCACAGTAGTGTCCCAAACTCTGTCCTGGATTCACTTTTTACTAATGACTTAATTTCTACCCACAGCTCAGATTCCCTCATTAAAATGTGCAGAGGACACAACAGTGATCAGTGCTGGGACGTGTTTGTGTATGGCAGTTTTATTTTTACAGTGCTCTGAGTGAAAGGGGATTTTATAGATCAGTGCTAGGAATAAATCATATGGCATGAAATCTACCAGATGAATGAAAAGCACAAACACTGCCCTGCCATCGATTTATTTGTTACTACCTTAATTACATAGTTACCTTTCTTGAAATTAAAAAGCCATGGACCCAGGCACAACAAACTGTAATTCTTTCTGGCATGAGGTGCTACCAATGCTATTACCATAGCATACTACAGAGTAGGGATTTGGTTCATTGGTAAACGAGAGGCATTGACGCTGACGAGGCGAGAAGACGAGAGCAGTTTGGAGATCTGAAACCAAGATGCTGATTTATTCAAACTACTATTTTAGTCTGTGAAATAAGGTTATAACTACTAAAAACATTTAAAACAGTTTTGTTATAGTGTTGGGGGGTTTTAAAAAAAAAACAACAAAAAAAAAAACCTTCTTTTAATTTGCTTTGCTCTGTTTGTGGCTGCTGTTGTGAGGTCAGTATCTGTCTGTTACTGCCATCAGTTTTAAAAGTTGGAAGACCAGAAATAGACTGTCAGCTTGACACACAGAGTGTTGCTTCTGTGTGAAATGAGGAGAGAGAGAGAGAGAGAGAGAGAGAGAGAGAGAGAGAGAGAGAGAGAGAGAGAGAGAGAGAGAGTCAAACATTCAACAAGCTACTGTAGAAAATAATGTACCACGCATGTCAAGACTAGGCTATATTTGATTCCATCATTGTAATTTTAAAATTTCATTATAAATAAATAATAATAATGATGTGGTTGTGTTTGCTGGAGATGACAGTCATGTGTACTTCTGCAGGGAGTGGTTGCACATTCAATTCAATTCAAGTTTATTTGTATATCGGTTTTTACAATACAAATCATTACAAAGCAACTTTACAGAAAATTAAGTTTCTACAATATTTAGTAGTAGTTTATAAGTGGTGACTGTCAGTTTGTATGCATATGACAGGATTTTTCAGAAAAATTAATACGTAGTCAGACAGATGATAAACATTATGAACAACAATTATTATATGATGCAGTCACTTGTAGCAATATTTGTTAGTTCTGTTTGTTGTTTCAGGGTTAGCATCATCTGAGGTCCTCTTAGGGTCAGCATCATCTCTTCTCAGGTCTTCTGGATCCAGACTGGAGCTTGTGTAAATCCCATGACAAATAGAGACATCATTAGCATAGCTGCTGATCCAACAAAGTAAAATTAATTAGTTTAACCCAAGCTAAAGAATAAAAATGCACATTTGATCAGATGCAACTACACTCATAATTTAAGAGATACATTATTTGAATGCTTTGTGAAAGAGATGCGTTTTTAATCTAGATTTAAACAGAGAGAGTGTGTCTGAACCCCGAACATTATCAGGAAGGCTATTCCAGAGTTTGGGAGCTAAATGTGAAAAAGCTCTACCTCCTTTAGTGGACTTTGCTATCCTAGGAACTACCAAAAGTCCAGCATTTTGTGACCTTAGGGTGCGTGATTGATTGTAACGTGGTAGAAAGCTAGTTTGGTACTAAACCATTTAGGGCCTTATAGGTAAGTAATGATAATTAACTAATGATAAGTAAGTTTTTCTCCATTTGCGTTCAAGACTACGAGTTTCTTTCTTGAGAGAGTGAGTATTACTGTTATACCATGGCACAGTACGTATTTATCTAACCTTTTTCAATTTGATGGGGGCAACAGCTTCTAATGTAGAGAAAATTGTGCCCATGTTGCCAGTCGTTTCGTCTAGTTCATGTGTATTTTTGGGTACAAATAGCAGTTGAGACAGATCAGGCAGGTTATTTGTGAATCTGTCTTTGGTGGCTGGAACAATAGTTCTGCCCAGACGGTAACGCTGAGACATATATACATTTTTTTTTACTCCATTAAGTCTCTCTTTTTTATCACAAAATCCTTAACATAATTTTAGGGATTTTCTAGAAAAAATAATCATTCACTCAAGTATATTGAGTTTGACAAAGACTAACTGACAAAATAGAAACATCCCAATTGAAGTCATTGAAATCAAGCCATTGGAATTGTCATTGCACAATATAAAGTAAATTTAAATGATTTATTTAGCAATGAATCTTATGTACATACAGTATTGTTCAAAATAATAGCAGTACAATGTGACTAACCAGAATAATCAAGGTTTTTCGTATATTTTTTTATTGCTACGTGGCAAACAAGTTACCAGTAGGTTCAGTAGATTCTCAGAAAACAAATGAGACCCAGCATTCATGATATGCACGCTCTTAAGGCTGTGCAATTGGGCAATTAGTTGAATTAGTTGAAAGGGGTGTGTTCAAAAAAATAGCAGTGTGGCATTCAATCACTGAGGTCATCAATTTTGTGAAGAAACAGGTGTGAATCAGGTGGCCCCTATTTAAGGATGAAGCCAACACTTGTTGAACATGCATTTGAAAGCCGAGGAAAATGGGTCGTTCAAGACATTGTTCAGAAGAACAGCGTACTTTGATTAAAAAGTTGATTAGAGAGGGGAAAACCTATAAAGAGGTGCAAAAAATGATAGGCTGTTCAGCTAAAATGATCTCCAATGCCTTAAAATGGAGAGCAAAACCAGAGAGACGTGGAAGAAAACGGAAGACAACCATCAAAATGGATAGAAGAATAACCAGAATGGCAAAGGCTCAGCCAATGATCACCTCCAGGATGATCAAAGACAGTCTGGAGTTACCTGTAAGTACTGTGACAGTTAGAAGACGTCTGTGTGAAGCTAATCTATTTTCAAGAATCCCCCGCAAAGTCCCTCTGTTAAAAAAAAAGGCATGTGCAGAAGAGGTTACAATTTGCCAAAGAACACATCAACTGGCCTAAAGAGAAATGGAGGAACATTTTGTGGACTGATGAGAGTAAAATTGTTCTTTTTGGGTCCAAGGGCCACAGGCAGTTTGTGAGACGACCCCCAAACTCTGAATTCAAGCCACAGTACACAGTGAAGACAGTGAAGCATGGAGGTGCAAGCATCATGATATGGGCATGTTTCTCCTACTATGGTGTTGGGTCTATTTATCGCATACCAGGGATCATGGATCAGTTTGCATATGTTAAAATACTTGAAGAGGTCATGTTGCCCTATGCTGAAGAGGACATGCCCTTGAAATGGTTGTTTCAACAAGACAATGACCCAAAACACACTAGTAAACGGGCAAAGTCTTGGTTCCAAACCAACAAAATTAATGTTATGGAGTGGCCAGCCCAATCTCCAGACCTTAATCCAATTGAGAACTTGTGGGGTGATATCAAAAATGCTGTTTCTGAAGCAAAACCAAGAAATGTGAATGAATTGTGGAATGTTGTTAAAGAATCATGGAGTGGAATAACAGCTGAGAGGTGCCACAAGTTGGTTGACTCCATGCCACACAGATGTCAAGCAGTAACTAAATATTAGTTTAGTGATTCACAGGATTGCTAAATCCCAGAAAAAAAAAATGTTTGTACAAAATAGTTTTGAGTTTGTACAGTCAAAGGTAGACACTGCTATTTTTTTGAACACACCCCTTTCAACTAATTGCCCAATTGCACAGCCTTAAGAGCGTGCATATCATGAATGCTGGGTCTTGTTTGTTTTCTGACAATCTACTGAACCTACTGGTAACTTGTTTGCCACGTAGCAATAAAAAATATACTAAAAACCTTGATTAATCTGGTTAGTCACATTGTACTGCTATTATTTTGAACAATACTGTATATAAATAATGCACGTTATATTGAATAATGTATTTGACACTGCTGTACCGACAATGATTCTCTTGTATCTTTTAAATGCTCAGTGAGAAATACTGCCCTATTGCTCAAATGTCAAGCTATGCCCACGGCTTTGGCAACAAATTTCCTCCGAACAGCCCCACAAATACCAGAATATCATTATGCGTGTCACTGTATTCCTGAAACTAATTATTTTCTACAATACATATACCCCATTTGAATATTTAATGAACAAAAGTTTTAGTGTGTCTTTTAGAGTGTAAAAAATAAAATAAAAACAAATCGATTTTACAATTTCTCAGTTCATTTGCTTTCCATACTGTCTTTCCTTGCAGTAAGAGTCTGCCTTTACAGAAAATACAGGGCAGGAGACCAAAGACTTCACAATAAAAGCAAAAGTCAGAACAAAAAATCAAGACATAACAAAACCAAAAGATCCCCAAAACCTTCACAGCACCTCAAACACACTGATAATAGACTGTTAAAATATTCACTAACCTCAACCGAATCGGTTACTGACAGAGATAGACAAATTAAAACGGTTCCTTTAATTAGGCGTTTCTGATGAAGTGAAGTCAATATCATTGACTGAGAGAGATTCTGTCTCTCTACACACTGGAGTTAAAGGACAGACAAATTATCTGATGGATGTTTGGACTTTAAGACATTTTCATAGCTCAAATAAATGAGGGAAAAAAAATTCATAAACATCAGAACTAGAGACTTTGGACTTTCTGAAGTAACAGAAGCAGAACAGAGAAGCCACTCGACATATTCAATATCACGGTCTATTCTGAGTAGAGAATTACTTGACCTGTTTCATATATGTGCATCTTTTAATATTAAAATTATAGTCATAATTGAGTTATGTTAAATCCACAGATTATATAGTACACATATATCTATTTATATAATTACTATACAATTTTACCATTTAATAACATTATAAATAACAATGAGAGGATCTCATATTTTTATGTCATTAATTAAAGTCCTTAAAATCATCAGTCTAAAATATGTATATGAAGAAAATTAATATATGTATTTGTAACCTGAATTTCTCATTTTGCCATCACTATATAAATTAGTATGAATAACTTAACACTGTTGAGCTCAGTTTGACTAGTAAAACTCAGTCCTGAGGAGAATCATTTGAGGCAGAATATTTCCCTTGTAATCGTCATGAACATGTTTAATGAACATAGAGAGATGACAGTTAAGCATCATGAACATGCACAAAAACAATTAGAAACTTCAACAAAGTGAAAGCAGAAACCACAACTTCACAATAAAACAATCACAATATTACTTAAAACTCAAAGACCTGTTAATTACAAATACCACTTATGCACAGAAGGATCTCATGCGTCATGCTTTGACCAAACACCCACTTAATAATAATAATAATAATAATAAGCTAATAATAGATACAACAATGTGAAGTTAAAAATTCTTATCCTTTAGTCTCCAGAAAAATCCACTAAATACTCAGTCGCATACAGATCTTGTACAAAAATTTTTTAAGGTCAATGCTGCATCTGTTCATAAAACTTACTATAAAGTGTTTATTTACATAGAAATACATAGAAATACATTCCATATCAATTCATATTCAATTTCAAAGCATTAGTATCCAGTTATGAATTACATTGGCACACCAGCTAATGAGTTTCCCCTTTACAGTATAAATACAATAAAGGAGGATTGTTGAATAAATGAACATTATGTATTACTGCACTGTCAACACATTGTGATGTAGAGGGGAAAAACAAGAACAGAGAGTTTTGACAAAGTTTGAACAGAGAAACATTTGAAATGCATGCTAGTAAGAGGCAGAAACAACCTGTTTGTCCACACATAAACCTGATCACTTAGACTTTCCTCATTGTTGAGTGGAAGGTGTATTTTAAGTGTTACCATCCTACAGTCCACTACATGACTGATCAAGATTTTATACTAAAGAGTCAGTCCCCTGTTTACTGTACGCATCTGTTCTCTGATCAACCTGTAAATAAAATAAAATGACCATTTGTATTAACACACACAAAACGTCTACTCCAACTTCAAAATCATCTGACATTATTGTTTTTCTTTTTTTGTAATGGGCATTTGACTTTCTTTGCATATTCACATTACAAACACTGGGTTGGTACTTTGAGTAACTTTTCCAGTGTGATTACAATGCGTGAAGTGGAACTTGTGCAAGACAAACATTTGTGGTTAAAAAGTAGCCTATGTATTTATTCATTTTTTTTTTTTTTTTTTTTTTTTTAGAAAATGTCACTAGATTAGACCCTTATTCCTCAGCCTGGATCATAAATTATCTGGATTTTTTTATTCTACATGTGAACTAATCCTTTAAAGTTGCTTAAATTTCCTATCAAACTTACACAGTGCTGTTCTCAAAGACATCAAACTCCGAGATAATGATTACATCATGTACATTGTAGATTACTTTATCCCCATAGACACAGTACTACAGTGAGGCTCTTCTGAGGATCTCTTACCTGAAGTTGACAGGTTCTGTTTGTACACCTTCTTGAGCTTAAAACCCAAATAAATTACCATATCGTTTTAGCAAGCTTTCACTGTCTAGTCTGTAAGAAGGAGTCGGATAAGAGAAAAAAATCAGTGTTGGCTGTAACAAGCTGCAAATTTGTTACCACATTTCTGACATTACTTTTCTACAAAAAGACATTAACATTGCTGTAATCAGACTAGTGACTGATTCAAATAGCATTAATATAATATATAAGACTTTATATGTATGAGGTATAGGTAGATCCCACAAAGTGCTGTTTACTCACCTCAGTTCACAGCCTGATTCTTTTAGCACCTCAGTGAGCTTTGTCTTTGAGTTTCCTATTTTATTGTGACTGAGATCAAGCTCTTTTAGAAAACGTAATGATGTCTTCTTATCCAAAGACTGAGCCAAACAAGCAACATCTGTAATGCTGCAGTCATTTAGACTAGAAGGAGTCAGACAGACAGAGAAAGAAATCTTAAAAACAAATACCAATAACAAATAACTTTCTATAAATGCACTGTATACTCTGGCTCTTCACGAAATACTGAGTATAAAATATCTTGTTTTAAAATGATCGTTACTCATTTTGACTCTAATATATAGAGCTCCTCACCTCAGTCTCTCCAGTTTACAGTGTGAATCCTTCAGTACGTCACACAAGTGCTTCACTCCTGTGTTTTCTATTTTATTTCCACTGAGGTTCAGTTCTCTCAGGTGTGATGAGTTTGATTTCAGAGCTGAAGTAAGGGTGAAACACTTTTTCTCTGTAATACTGCATCCACACAGACTGAAGACAAAAAAAAGGGAAAATTGGTTAATCTACAATGAGCACCGTACTGAAGTGCTACAGCATGTAATTAGTTTAATTCCCATTAAACTAATCTGTTTTAACCCTATCCGACTAGATTTATATGCTGTAAACAATTGTTTTTTGTTTCATTTAACATGTATCATTTCTTTACTCTTTATTGTAAAGCAAATTTCTGCATGTACTGTACACAATTCACAACACTTTAATTTAAATAATGACTACTTAAAAACAGCTAGTATAAACGAACAGGTCAATTCCAGATGCTGTAAAACACTATTGTTTTTGACTCCAATGGTTTCAAATAACCAACAGAATTATAAACTTTAATCACACTGTAACTGCTATGCAGCGTAACATTGCATACTTGAGTATTTCCAGCTTGCATTGTTGGTTCATCAGAAGATCACTGATGTTTTTCACTCCAGAGTCTCCTAGTTGATTTCCACTCAGGTCCAGTTCTCTCAGATGTGATGGGTTTGATTTCAGAGCTGAAGTCACAGCAGAACAACCTTCATCTGTCATATAACAGTCACTGAACCTACATTCAGAGAAATTAGTTTAAAATAAAACTCATTATCTTTCCTTCAAATACCAATATTATATACATACACCTATATATACACATACATACATACATATATATATATATATTATTTTTTTGTTCTGTATGCATGTTTCTCACCTCAATCTCTCCAGTTTACAGTGTGAATACCTCAGTAGATCACATAAGTGATTGACTCCTGTATTTATTTTATTTCTACTGAGGTCCAGTTCTCTCAGGTGTGATGGGTTTGATTTCAGAGCTGAAGTCAGGATGAGACACTGTTTCTGTGTAATACTGCATCTACACAGACTGAAGACAGAAAGAGAACAGACATTGAATCAGAACTGATTTATTTTTTAGATATCTATGTTTTCAGTTTTTAATCTTGTGCTGTCTTAGTTACAGACATTATAATATCTATATATGGATATCAAACCACATTATGGTGGATAGAGAATTTCAGCTAAGTAAAAAAAATGCAGTACTCCTGCAAATTAAAGTTATAGGTCAGAATTTGGCTAGGTTTACATTTCTGGCACAGGCAAGACGATCCAGATATAACATATCTGATAGTAATTTGTCATCTTTTTAATTATATATATTTTTTTGGGTAATATATGGTTTGCACTACTTAAAGTTACAATACTAAACAATGTAAAATACTCACATCACTGTGTTGAGTTGACAGTGTTTATCCCGCAGTAGAGCAGCGATCTGATTCACTCGTGTGTCTCCTAGTTTAACATCACTCAGATTCAACTCTTTTACCAGCAACAGGTTTTTACCCACAAGTCCAGGCACATATTCAGACGCCCTTTCTGCATCCTGACTCAAAAACCTGCAGAATTTGAAGCAGGATTCAATTCAGTACTCCTATTTTGTGACGTAATGTAAAATACTGCTTAAACTACTAGTAATCAATGTTTTTAATCCTGAAATCTTTAATATATTGTATATAAAAAAAAGTGTAAAACAAGCAGTCTGTATATTGTTCATTTCTTCATCTCTCACCTCAGTGTCTTCAGTTGACAGTTAGGATCCTGTAGTAAATCACTGAGCTCCTTCACTCCTGATTGTCCAGGGTCATTTCCTGTGAGATCCAGCTCTATCAGATGTGAAGGGTTTGATCTCAGAGCTGAAGCCAGAGCTTTATAACCTTCTTCTGTGATACTGCAGTCTGAAAGTCTACAGGAAAAATATTATTATAATTAATTGCTAAATTGTTTTATATTGAAAAAAAAATCTCAAATGGATTTTATTTAGTCTTTCTATCGAAATGAAACGCGTCTCTTTCTTTTGTTCGCTACAATAATATTTTGACTGATAAAAAATAAATAAAAATAATAATAATAATAATATCATATATATATATATATATATATATATATATATATATATATATATATATATATATATATATATATATATATATATATATATATATATATATATATATATAGAGGGATGGGTATCGTTAGGGTTTTAATGGTATTACTACTCTTACCGATACTGCTTAATGGTCCGGTACTTTAACGGTATTCTTATCGGTACTTTGTGTTGTGTGTGTGTGTTTTTTAAGAACAAGTTGAGAACAGAATTAACATTTCTTTATTATTTTTTAATGTAAAATTAATAATGGGCTTGTCTTGGACCAGAGGTGTTAGGGGGAGTTGGTTGGTTCATAGTAGCTGCAGCTAAAAAAAAAAAAAAAAATTCTATATATATATATATAATATAATAAAAAGGTTGCAAAATGTGGCAATTGGCTATTTTGTAAACTATAATTTTGTAAACTAACTAACTATGAGGTATGCATTTAAGTTGGCCAAATAAATGTTTACATTTACATACTGATTTTTCCTTATTTGGAATTATAAAAACAAGTAGAAAATATGTTGATTTCATTCTCATTTTTCCCAAAAGAAATCAACAGAATTTCTACGTAAGGTTAGCAAACCAGGGAGATTTTACATTTATTTTAAATGACGTGAACAACGTGATTCAACATGATTTTAGCATACATACCTGACGTAGATAGGGCAACAACCAGAGACGATCTAGCTAGGCAGTCGATAAACATAATGCACTTTTGCTTCGACAGATTGCTTGTGTTTCCGCCCTTACATGCAAATATTGTTTTGCACTTATGACAACGAGGGTTGTCAGCATTAACTCTAGTGAAGTATAACCACACTTTGGAACGTTTTGCTCTCTCCGCCATCGTCACTCTTTGTATGAAGCGGGAGTTTTCCCGCTTCATACAAAGTTGTGTGACTGACAGATAGCCCCCGCGGAGCGCATGCGAGTTCTTGCAGATCTCACAGACAAATGTCTTAATAATATTGCAAATTAGAAATGTTTGGAGAGATAAAATGTGCACGATTACATTAATCAAATCTCTTCTCCATCGTCACTCTTTATTATTAAGCAGGAGTTTACGGACAGTTAATGCATGTGCGTGCGCTCATTGTGGTGTGTGTGTGTGTGTGACTGACCGACTGACAGACAGCCTCCGCGGCGCGCATGAGAGTTCACCCAGATCTCACAGACAAACGTCTTAATATGATCGCACATTAGAAATGTTTGGCGAGATTAAATGAGCAAGACAACAATATTAAGCAAAAATACATGGTACATTATTTTTTTTCCTCTAGTACCGAAAGCAGAACCGATACCGTCAGATCTTACTGATACTAGGGCCTTTGATAATTTAGCCCCGGGGCCAGTTTAATACCAGGTTTCGGTACCCATCCCTATATATATATTAGGGCCGGGACTTTAACGCGTTAATTGACATTAATTAAGTACACAAAAAATAACGCGTTAACTAAGATTAATTAGTTACAGAAAAAAAATTCCCGCATTTTTAATAACGTATTTTTGCACCGCGGAATGTTTCTCACTGCATGAGTGTCGGCGGACCGATTATACTGGAGCACCAACTAGTGTTCGCATATCACGCAGCACATCGAGCCTCAAGTATCACCTCAACGCAAAACATATAGCAGCTAGCGTGGACTTTACACTATGTTGAACTATGTATTATTTTGTTGGTGCAACTGGCAGTTTATGTTGAACTCTTTATTGTTTTGGCCAAGGTTATTGAGAGTTGGATTTAGTATGTTATGGCCTCTGAAGCAACAGAGAGATGTTTTCTAATAGTCAGTGTTTCCAATGTTCTGAATGTAATTGACAGCATTGTGTTTTACTTAAAAAACACTTTACAGAAGGTTCCAGCACCTATAAGCTTCCTGAATTTCTGAAATGTACTATTTCTAAATTGTTTCTAAATATGCTATTGCTACACTTAATTGCAAAAATTGCACTGGTCTGCTAGACTTGGTTGAACAAAAATAAACAATATTTTGTTGCTTAAGCTTTTGTATTCAGTCATTATTCAATGGTATACTATAAATCCATGTGAAAAAAAAATTACTTCTCACTGTTCTCAGGTCAAATATTTATATGCGATTAAAATGCGATTAATTGCAATTAATTAATTACAAAGCCTCTAATTAATTAGATTAATTTTTTTAATCGAGTCCCGGCCCTAATATATATATATATATATATATATATATATATATATATATATATATATATATATATATATATATTAAAATCAAATTTTCATTTGAATCACCTAAGTTTCTCCAGTGTGCAGTATTTATCTTCTAATCCGTTCTGGAGTTTCTTCACTCCTGAATCCTGCAGATTATTGTTGCTCATGTCAAGTTCTTTCAGACAGGAGTTTGATCTCAGGACTGTAGCAAGAACTAAGCAGCTTTCCTCTGTTAGATCACAGTCACACAGCCTAAAATGATGAACAGGAGGAGACTTACCAACACAAGGTACTTGATGCCAATATTCAGTGATTACACTTCATCTGATTTAAGATATTGTAAATGTACAATGAATGGAAATAATACTTACTGAAGTTTGTTGAGACTACAGTGTTTATCCTGCATCAGGGCAGCAAGCTGCTCTACATTCTTTATTTCTAATTTATGTTTACTCAGATTCAGCTCACTCAGGGTTAATGGGTCTTTTATACGGAGAACTCTAATCACATACTTACAGGCTTCAACTGCTGCAGGACTTTGTAAAAACCTGGAAACATTAATAACATTATATGCAATAAGATATTAATATTTTAGAACTATTTTAATTTTCCATAAAAATGGAAAATCACATGATCAAACAGACGTTTATAAGTAACAGACATGTAACCTGTGTTCCTTAACATGAATTAATAAACAGAACACCTGGTCCTCTAGACTTGTGCTTATCCATGATTTCAGGTTTTCATTATTTTTTTAATATTTGTGTTTTCTTTTTGGCAAGTTCAGATCAATATAGTGTCAAACAAAGCCTATGACTGGAAAGTGATACAGACTCTAAATTATTGCAGAATAATGAAAAACAAAGATGCAAGAATAATATACCACTGCTTAACTTGCAATAGGACATTTTTCTGTATGTGCAGCTAAAGAAATACTCTCTTAAAAATAAAGTTGCTTAAAAGGTTCTTCACGACGATGCCATAGAAGAACCATTTTTGGTTTCACAAAGAACCATTCAGTCAAAGGTACCTTTTTATAATCTGAAGAACCTTCTTTCCCCACAAAGAACCTTTTGTAAAAAAGGAAGACTCCTCAGATGTTAAAGGTTCTTTATGGAACCATTTAGACAGAAAAGGTGCCATCGTGAAGCACCTTTATTTTTAAGAGTGTAGAGAAGCTGCAAGATCTGATGTGAAATTAAACTTCATCAGCTCCAAATAACCACTATCATATTTTAATTGTTTATTTTTATCACTACTGTAACTAAAGTAGAATTTCTAAAAAGCAAAACAATCACATTTGTAAGTAGCCAATGCCATTAGCTATTTTTTTAAGGTCGTTTAATTGATAAATCATTAGCTTCCCTTCCAGCCAAGCAGTATTTTTTCCCAAGATTGTAAAAGGCCATTTAGTCATATCAAAGCTTTAATAGATTTAAATTTTTTTTATAATGGTTTCATTTTCTAACTGCTACAATGTATTTTAAGAATACTCACCTCAGTTTACACAAATAACCCTGCAGTACATTTACAAGCTCCTTCACTCCTGATTGTCCAGGATCATTTCCTGTGAGATCCAGCTCTTTCAGGTGAGAACGATTTGATCTCAGAGCTGAAGCCAGAGCTGTATAACCTTCTTCAGTGATACTGCAGTTTGAGAGTCTACAAAAAATGTAAAAAAAATAATACAAACTATACATATATATATATATATATATATATATATATATATATATATACATAAACATACATATACATATACACACATATACATACATATACACATATATATTATATACATAAACATACATATACATATACACACATATACATACATATACACACATATACATATATATATATATATATATATATATATATATATATATATATATATATATATATATATTAGGGGTGTAATGGTACGCAAAAATCACAGTTCGGTACGTAACTCGGTTTTAAAGTCATGGTTCGGTTCATTTTCGGTACAGTAAGGGAAAGAAATGCAAACATTAAACTGCAGGTTGTTTATTACTATAAACTATTTTTAATTACTTTTTAATAAAATATATACAAAATAAAAAAGAATGAAATAAAATACTGCTGCAAAGTTCTCCACTAATTAAAATACTCTCAGTCTCTTAGTCACAAAGCTTTAATAGATTTTAATTTTTTTTATAATGGTTTCATTTTCTAACTGCTACAATGTATTTTAAGAATACTCACCTCAGTTTACACAAATAACCCTGCAGTACATTTACATTTACCAATATCATATAATAAAATATAATGAAAAATATAAATAAATAACTATGATTTCAGTGCAGCATTACCAATCCCAGCTTATAGGCCTGCTCATATTTAAAATATATATATATAACATTTCCAAAGTGTAAAGTGCAGCATCAACAGTTTCTGTTTTTAGACCTGCTCAGATTTCGTTATTGCGTTGGACCGATCGGAATTAAGAGCAAAGGTCTGTTTAAATGCTGACGGGAGCTGCGTTTGAATTACAATCGTTTTTTTTCCTATTTGTAGTGATGTTCACACTCACGTGATGCCCTTTGAAACATTAGGTCGGTGACACACCGAAACCCCTGTACCGAAATGGTCCGGTACAAATACACGTACCGTTACACCCCTAATGATCCTGATGATCCTCGACTGTCTTTCTGTTTTGTGATAGTTGTGCATGAGTCCCTTGTTTGTTCTGAACAGTTAAACTGAGCAGCGTTCTTCAGAAAAATCTTTAAGGTCCTGCAGATTCTTCAGTTTTCCAGTATCTTTGCATATTTTAACCCTTTCCAGCAGTGACTTTATGATTTTGAGATACACCTTATCACACTGAGGACATTTGAGGGACTCAAACACAACTATTTAAAAAGATTCAAACATTCACTAATGCTCCAGAAGGAAACAAGATGCATTAAAAGCTGGGGGTGAAAACTTTTGAACACAATGAAGATGGCCAGATTTGTCTTATTTTGTTGAAATATAATTTTTTTCCATTTAGTTCTGCCCTTCGTAAGCAACAGAAGATACTTGTATGTTTCCCGGTACACAAATTAAGTACAATTTACCTTGATCTTCAAATTCCAAAAGTTTTCACCCCCCAGCTCTTAATGATGTTGGAAAATTGAAGAATCTGCAGGACCTTAAAGATTTTTCTGAAGAACGCTGCTCAGTTTAACTGTTCAGAACAAACAAGGGACTCATGCACAACCATCACAAAACAGAAAGACAGCCAAGGATCATCAGGTAAGTGGAATAAATGTTAAAATATTTTATGTACAATATCTTACTCAGGACAGTACTAAATAAAAAATAACATGCATTTAGTATGAGCTCTCTTATTTTTTGAAAATTACTCATATTTTTCACAGATTCTGCAAGGGGTGCCCAATCTTTCGATCCCCACTGTATATATATATATATATATATATATATATATATATATATATATATATATATGCAGATCAAATTTGTCCAAATCATTAAATCACACAGTACTACATTATTATATTCCTGCCATTTAAGTAATGGTTTGTGTTTCCACGATGTGCGAATGTACCCACTTTAGTATTTCAAGCTTAGATTTCTTCAGTCCCTCACAGATCACTTTGACTCCTGAGTCCAGCAGACGGCTGTTGTTCAGGTTCATCTCTTTCAGGTTGCTTTTGGAGTAGAGAATAGTAGCTAGAACTGAACAGCTTTTCTTTGTCAGCTCACAATTATTCAGCCTAAACACAAAAACATTATTATTTTTCATTAAGAATAGATCAGATTATCAGATATCAGTGGTGTCAAAAGTACTGACATTCATTACTTGAGTAGAAGTATAGATACTAGGGTTTAAAAAGACTTTTGTAGAAGTTGAAGTATAAACTCAAGCTTTTTACTCAAGTAAAAGTGTAAAAGTACTGGTTTAAAAAACTACTTAAAGTATAAAAGTAAAAGTAATGTAAGGGGGAAAAAATGCCATTAACAACAAAAGCTTAGGCCGCACCACAGGGGCCTATTGTGTACTACCCCACCGCCTCAAAAAACATTTTTCTAAAGGCCATAATGACTATAATGTTATATTAAAATGTTCATGTTGAAAAATTTGGGATGCACTATAGGCTTCCTGTTTCAGCCGCATATATGAAAATACAAAAATGGTGTGCACATCCCAAACATCCAATTAGGACGCAGGTGCAAGACAACTAAATGATATAGACAAATAAAGAAGTGAAGTCTGAACACTGAAAACTACTGCTCCAGAGGAATTTAATCAAGTAACGTTTCGACCTTCAGGTCTTCCTCATATATGTCCATTTAAAATGAACGCACTTTAGTACAATGCAAATACATTAAAGAACTAGACATATGATGACTAGTTGCCAATAACTATTGTTATGGTCCAAAAAGTCAAACTTTAGAGGCATGTCATCAATAACCTTTAATGGAATGTAAATGTACATCCAAGCTTAGCTGCAGGAATCTGTGAGGGCAATGGACAAGAACATTGGTGCAGGCTTAGTAACAATTACACTTGTATGGTTGTCTATTTACAATAAACATTATAGTGCTGTCAAAATGAATGATTAATCCAAGTGATTAATCAAAAACTAAAACTGAAAAATAAGTCATAATCCTGATACCTTCTTGATTGATAGCTTGTATTCGGTACATCTGCTATGCACCTAAACGGTGCCTGAACCGATACTTAAAAAAAAAAAAGAACCACAAAAAAAAAAAAAAAAAAAAAAAAACTATGGATAACTTTAAAGAACATTACAAATATTTTAAATAAATCCATAGCTTTCAGCTTGGATGCTCTCATTTCTCAAGTTGTGCTTCCCTTAATCAAAGGCTAATAAATGTATTTCACAATCTGGGTCATTATTTAACACAAAACCACACATAATGTTTCTACTGTATCTCTGTCAATCACTCTGATATTTAGTTAAGATGAGTGCTGTCTGCCACTGTCTTTAATCCGTTCTGTGAATTACTGTATGCTCATTCTTTATAAAGTAGCAACAATTTCGTTTTTAAAATACAATGCTGTGCAAAAGTCTTATGGAAAAAATAGTATTTTTTCCCCAAAAAAGGGTTTTAAGCCAGTTATTTATATATTTTGTTGTAGTGTGTCAGTAGGAAATATCAGTTTGCCATTAATTTTAATAATAATCTAGTGCGATTTTGAATGCACAAGCAGTTTGACAAAGGCGAAATGAATGTTTGGAAATGTAAACTGATATTTTATACTGACACACTTCAGCAAAATATATAAATAACTGGCCGAACACCATTCTTTTAAGTGAAAATGCTAACGTGTCTAAGACTTTTGAACAGTAGTGTATGTATAAAGTACGTATAATTAAATTAAGTATATTAAAAATAAGTGTAATTAAAGTATGTGGCCGTTCATATGTGTTAAGGGCTAGATTTTCGCTGGAGGAAACGGCGGTGGTGTGATGAGCGAAAACTTTACAGATGAGAAACCGACTGCTCCCTCGTGACCTTTTGTAAACTGTATTTATGACAAAGAACTGCACAGATGCGGATATTCTAACAATCTATCGATTAACACATACCTTGTGTCCTCTGTTTGTTTAAGTGCGCAACGCATGCGCTGCTCCGCTCGCGGTCTGCGCCTCTGCGGATCGAAGGAGACTGATGTCTCTGCAGTGCAAAAGTGGGCGTTTATCACCTTGTGGGTGTTTTCAAACTGCTGGGTGTTTCTAAATCATGCAATCTAAATGATCGCACTTACCTAATCCCACCCCTAAACCTAACGTCACTATGACGTTATCCAATCAGGTATCATGGTGTAAAAACACCCTGATCTGGTAACTCCCATTACTTTCCTGCAGAGACGTATACTTGGATCGAAGAGCGCGCTGAAAGACGGGAGACCGGTCTGACGCTGGTTTCATGTGAAATTTAAGCGGACTGACTCGGAGGCGATCGGATACAGGTTCCATACCCAACTCTACTTTAAAGAAATATATTTTTTGATAAACGAACCCAAAACTGGCTATGTCCTTGCTGGAGTGTGATGAGATTTGTGTCATGTGCAGGTGCGATGGATCGCGTACAAACCAATAGGGTGTCGGAACGGTATATGTTTATACCTTTCATCCAACCACAGTCAAATTCACTCCATCCGGATGGCGCGATTTATCTCGATAGGTTTTTTTTTTTTTTTTTTTTTTAATGATGACAAGCCGGAAAGAAAACAAGCCGAAATGAAATAGCAGTAACGAAGCTATTTTTTTAAATGTAAGGAGTAGAAAGTACAGATACTTGCCTGAAAATGTAAGGAGTAGAAGTAAAAAGTCGGCTGAAAAATAATCACTCAAGTAAAGTATAGATACCCCAAATTTCTACTTAAGTACAGTAACGAAGTACTTGTACTTTGTTACTTGACACCTCTGTCAGATATTCATAAATACTAGGGGTTGCACAGACTAATCGACTAGCCGACTTCAGTGCTCTGCCATGACGCTTTAAGCTTGATGACCTATTCGGTTGTTAAGTGTTGTAAGAAGCACTGTTTCCGGGTCCAGGCCTCAACTCGCTTCACTTGAGAATACTACCTCAGCAGTCATTTATGAAATGCTTGTGACGAGGCTCAGACATACAGTGACAATAACAAGACATAAGACATAGGCTCTCTCTCGCACAGCTGCGCGGTTTAAAACACCAAATAGTTCTGCTATGACAAGAACAAAGTGTTTCTCTCTTGCTCCATACATGCACGATAATATTGTGTATCATCGATCTCGCGGGCTGACGATATGACGATTTGAAAAATTACCATATCGCCCAACACTAGTTCCCATAACTTCCTTAAATAACAAAAGTTTGCAAAGACACACTTAACAGATTAGAAAATGTATAATGTCTAAAATCATAATCCCTTACTTTATTTTCTCCACTATGCAATGAGAATTCGTCAGAAGTGTGGTGAGTTTCTCCCAGTCCAGGTCTCCAAGTTTAATTGTGCTCAGATCCAGTTCTTGGAGCAGTAAAGGATTTGTACCAAGAACATTAAAGAGATATTCATACGCTTCCTCTGCAGCAGGACTTGTGAAAAAGTTACAGAAATTAGAAGAGAAGTTTGGATTATATAACTGTTATAATTTTTTACATTTTGCATCTCAATACTTATCATGGGTCCAGTGTAATTTTTAAGTCAATTATTATAATTCCATTTAGTTTTACTGAGAAAATACCTAATCAGGGAATAAATTAATGAATGATTGAATTAATTATCTGTCAAAATTGTAATAATTTTTATTTACATTAAGTTTGTGTCACAAAACTTGTCAGACTCATGAAATTAAATTTTGTGACTGTTGCAACTCTACCTGTTATTCAGTTTCACATCAACTAATCTGCCCCCTTTAATATGTTTCAAACAGCTGACTACATTTCTGTCTCGAAGTAATTGAATGCTTTTATTACCTGATGTTCATTAAATTGCCCATTGCACCCCCTAGTAATTTAAAGAGCCACTTTAGTCCTAATTTTCCAGGATAGTTTCCAGTGAGATCCAGCTTTGTCAGGCGTGAAGGGTTTGACCTCAGAACTGAAATCAAGGTTTTGTAATTTTCTCCAGTGATACCGCAGTCTGAAAGTCTGTAAATGGGAAAAAATAGATTGATATTAAGTACATCATGTTCTACTCTAAATAAAATAGAAATCCATAAAGCAAAATGTTGCTTTAAAAAAAAAAATCTAAACCTAAATAGAAAAATATATTGTCATAAAACATTCCAAAAAGTTCTTCTGTGCTTTCATTTTGATATTTGCAAAACTGTTAGCCAATAGAAAAACATAAATGCCTTTATAACATGCTTATTTTTAGAACCATTTTGTTCCCTGAATTAAAATAAACATTAAGTAAAATTAAAGAATAATCACTTTAATAAAATAGAATAGAAAACTTAAACTTATTTTATTTGTTATTTGCTAAAACAACTCTACTTTAAAATGTAAATATTTAAAAAGTATAAAATAAATATCAATATAAAATGGTAATAAAAACTATAATAGTATATTAATGATACTAAAGTAAGACTTGTTTAATTTGAATTTCCAAATATTGAACACAATATTTAAAGATAACAATAAGTAGTTAAAAAATAAATAAATTGAAAATATAGATGAAAGCAACAATAACGGGGCCAAGCACTACAGAAGCCAGCTTCAGACAAACGGCAGGAATGAGTAATTAAACCGTTTTAAGATTATTTAAGGCAAATTGGCTTGAAAACAATAAACACAAAAACTAGTAATAGGATTTATTGGCTTATCACGTGTAACCAATAGGTGGCTGTGGCGAGTGGGGCGGGGCCGAGAGGCGTGGGAACGAGGAGTGAGGCCAGGTGTAGTGATTGGAGATGAGCTACACCTGAGCCCCACCGCTAGTATCGAGTCCCACGTAGGAGATGGAAGGATATAAAACTGGAGTGACGACCGTGAAGGACGAGAGAGGACCAGGCCTGGGACATTATTTTATGTTTGCTTTTTATTTATGCGCACCAGTCGTCCGTGAGGGGCTGGTGCGCCGTTTTGTATTTACTTTTGATTATTAAAATGAGTTTTTGATTGTGCGCCGGTTCCCGCCTCCTTCTTCCCGATGATTACAAAGGGAAGATTGTTACAGTGGTGCCGAAGCCCGGGAGAAGGAGGGACGCGCTGCTGAAGATCCCTCGCCGCTGTGGTGAATCCGCGGTGCCCTCGAGCTGGCGAGGTACGTGCCGCCATTGACGCTCGAGGCGGTGGGCTGGAGCGAGTTGCCGGGGACGGGCGAGCTCGCTGCCGACCGCCCACGACAAGGAGGGGCGGCTGCCGTCCGTGAGGGAGCGGAGGAGTCGGCGCCGTTCGCCAGGGGGCCGGAGCCTGCCGCCTCCGTGACGGAATCCGGAGGGGCAGGGAACGGGGGACTCCTGCCGCTGCCCAAAATCGGAGGAGCCGTCGCCGTCCACCGGGCGGCGGAGGAGTGTCGTGCCGTCCGCCGAGGGCCGTCCAGTGCCACCGCCGGGCACCGCGGAGGAGATCACCCAGCCGGTGGAGGGCCGAGCAGCAGTGCGTCTGGGAACCGGAATTTTTTTTTTTTTTTTTTTTTTTCCTCTCTCCCCTCTCTCGTCCCTGTCGCTCCTCCTTCCATCTCCTTTTCTCTCGCCTCGTCTGTCCTACCCCCAGGTTCCCGCAGGTCCCCGTGAGCGGTCTCCCCCGGAGGGAAGGGGGGGGGGGGGGGGGGAGTAGAGCGCAGTCTCGGGAGTACCCCCCGGCCTGCGAGGGGCGATGGGGGTATGTGGCGAGTGGGGCGGGGCCGAGAGGCGTGGGAACGAGGAGTGAGGCCAGGTGTAGTGATTGGAGATGAGCTACACCTGAGCCCCACCGCTAGTATCGAGTCCCACGTAGGAGATGGAAGGATATAAAACTGGAGTGACGACCGTGAAGGACGAGAGAGGACCAGGCCTGGGACATTATTTTATGTTTGCTTTTTATTTATGCGCACCAGTCGTCCGTGAGGGGCTGGTGCGCCGTTTTGTATTTACTTTTGATTATTAAAATGAGTTTTTGATTGTGCGCCGGTTCCCGCCTCCTTCTTCCCGATGATTACAAAGGGAATATTGTTACAGTGGCGCTGTTACCAAATTGATGTGGCATGGTCAGTGTGAGGTGGCAATGACAAATACAATGTTTGGTGCTAAAATGTCAAAGCATTGTTGAGATACAGCCTCAAATGCATTTTGGCATCCTTCCAGCAAATTCATTGATGCGCTAAATGAGAACAGTTTCGTATATAGACACGAAATCCATAACTTTTAGTTGGCTCAGTCTGAAGATGATACGATTCAATTTTGGTAAAAATCGGACAAACGGTCTAGGAGGAGTTTGAAAAAGTAGGTTTTGATTCAAAATCAAGATGGCGGACAGGAAGTTCGGCCAAATAAGCAAAACTTGGTATCTATGTTTTCGACTTGACCCAATGAATCTATTAAGACCAGCGGCATTTCAATAGCCAGATTAATTCAAAAGTTATTAGCCTTTTTGGAAATTTTGTTATAACTTTTGTTTCAAATTATTTTGAGTACCTTCAGGGGATTGTGTTGTTAGCACATTCTGAGTTTCATAGTATTACACCAATGCATTTGTTTAGTATAGCATTTTATTTCACAAAACTGTATTGAAGTCAATGGGAATTTCATGTTTTGTTCTATTAAAGTGCCACCCAGAGGCTCAGTCCCACCATTTTTTTTATGTGTCCTTAGAGTGAGTCCATACATATGTGTGTAAACTTTGGGGGGAATATCTCAATTCACTTCAGAGTTATAGACATTTATATGAAAAAACACATAAAAATGACTGACACATGACTTTGATTGTACTACCCCTTACTATCAATATTTTGGCATTTGGGCATTGGTGCATGGCTATCAACCTATGTTTCCGAATTTCTGACGGTGGTTTCGTCTCGATCAGAATAGTGGTTTGGAAGATATAGCCAAATGGTTTTTAAGTGCTAAATCACAACGCTACACAAACCGTAAGGCGAAACCTAGCATGTTTGGTATCGTAGGACTTGGTACGGTTTCAGGAGTCTAATTAGATGAGTCTCGTGACAATTCACCACTAGGTGGCACTGATGACCCATACCAAGTTTCGTAATAATCCATTGATGCGTTCTTCTTTCTAAATGGCTGACAGTCAAAATGGCCGATATGGTAAAATTGGATATCAGTCGACTCGGCATGTTGCCCTGAATCTAACATGACCAATATGATTTTTGGACAAACTGTTCAGAAGTTATAAGCAAAAATAGCAATTTGTCCTATCTCCGGATCAGGAGGTGGCGCTGTGCCGAAACGCAGCATGTAGCCTCGGGTCATGCTTATTATGACATGTATCAAGTTTGGTCTGAATATGATAAATCATTGCAGAGATACAGCCTTACGATTGTTTTTGCAAGCGCTATGTAAAATTTGTTCAAGCGTTTATTGAAAACGATTTTATGAATCAATTTGAATTCCATAACTTTGGTCAGCACTGCCTGAAAATGATCTGGTTCAATTTTCGTGTAAATCAGACAAACCGTCTAGGACGAGTACGAAAAAGTAGGTTTTTCAAAAAATTCAAAATTTCGTAATTCACACAAAAATTTGTGTACTTAATGTTGACACTGTCCTCTATCAGAATGTCAAACCATTACAACTTTCCCGCAATCGGTTCTATGGGCTGCCATAGACTCTTAGTCTGAAGAAGGAAGAATAATAATAAATATAGCTGCAAGCAGAAATGATGGGGCCAAGCACTCCAGCGGAATGTCAAGGAGCTAAGCATGGCATGTAGCATCACACCAAGTGCAACAATGAGCATTAAACCAATTTTAGGATGATTGTAATTGAAGTGGTTGAAAAATCATAAATACAACAAGTAATAAGATTAAATGGCCTATCACTTTGGACCAACAGGTGGCGCTGTAATCAAATCATTTTGGTGTGTTCTGTGTGAGATGACAATAACACAAAAAGTTTAGTATTAATATGCTAAAGCATTGCAGAGATACAGCCTGAAGTGTCATTTTGGCATGATGCCTCAAATTTGTTGCGATGGTATGCGAAAACAGTTTTGTGTATCGATACAAAATCCATAAAATTTTGTCAGGACAGTCTGAAGATCTTCTGATTCAATTTTGGTGAAAATTGGACTAACGGTTGATGAGGAGTTCGAAAAAGTAGGTTTTCAACATAAATCAAAATGGCGGACAGGAAGTTTGGCTTTTTCTGGCATATTTGGAATCTACGTTGTTGGCATAAACCAGGGAATATTTTAAAACCAGTTTCATTGAAATAGGCTAATGCATTAAAAAGTTATTAGCATTTTTATAAGTGTAATTATTCATGGTTTATGAATGGTTTATTACTCTTGACCAATAGGTGGCGCTGTAACCAAATTTATGTGAAGATGATCCACGATAATGCGTTCAAAAAAGACAGCATTTTAAAACAATTCAAAATGGCCAACGCCTAAAATGGCTGACACGGCAAAATTGGATATCATTCGACTTGACATCTGAAGACACCAGTTGTGAGATTTTTGGCCAAATCATTCAGAAGTTATAAGCCAAAATATGCATTTTTCATATCTCCTGACCACTAATTGGCGCTGAGTTGAAACACTGCAGATAGTCTCAAATCAAGGTTATTATAACACACACCAAGTTTGGTCTCAATATGCCAAACCGTTTGCCGAGATATAGCCTCATTGGCTATACCTCTAGCCGTGCATTTTTTGCGTGCTTTCGTCAAATTTGTTCACTTGTCATTTGAGAAGGGTTGGACGAATCAACTTAAATTCGATAACTTTTTGCCACATTCACAAGCATGACATGTGCGAGACATTTAAGAGTGTCAATTATTTTATACGTCTTTTTATATCTATTTTATATGTAGCCATTAGAACAGATGTTTAGAACACAGCAGAAGTTATGGCAGTACTACTGAAAAACAGTGTTAAGTTCCCCAGAACGTTCTTATCGCTTAGTAGTTCTTAACCTATTCCTTAACCTCTCTCTTAACCTAACCTTAAGGTTGGTCTGGACCATTCGTACGCTCTCTCTTAGCGTTGTTTGAGCTCAAGACGCTACTGTACAGCAGTCTTTAGAAATCAGCGTAGCGCAGTACAAGTCAAACTATGGTATGACAACAATGATTTTATGTTATGGACATTTTAAGACTAATAATAAATTATGTTCGCAATGGATACAGGCCTATTTATGAAGTTGACTTTATGTAGTATCAGAACTAACATGGTGGTAATAAGCCTAGGCTTTTTTGTAATGTAATTAAAGCGAGTTGGCAATCACTTTTGATAATTAAAATCTGGCAAACAATTTGGCTCTAAATGGCTAAGATCTATAAATGGGTAAGCATGGTGGTGTCCAGTAAGCGACCAACTATGGCAGCGATCCAACGTGTCCTTGTATTGAATCAAAGACCGAGCCGGACACGGAGCCGTTTAGTCCATGTCAGTTTTTTTATTCAGCAAAACTTAAGCCCTTTTGACATTTTGCATGACGTGGCTATATTTAAAAAAAATTGCTTCCCAAGACAACTCATTGTGGAGCTGGTGGACCTTCTCAGACCTGCGCTTGCCAGTCTAACGTGGCGGGATTTTCCTTTAAGCCCTGGGGCCTGTTCTTCGTACGTCGCTAACTCAGTTAGCTGGATTTGAATGTTGACGATTTGGCATGATCTTGGATCATTTGGTTCTTCGAAGCTAATCCCGGAGCTGCTGTCATAGCAACAGGTCCGTAAGCTTAAACCTGCTCGGGAGCAGGCTTATTTCATGTAAACAGGATTAGATTGCTTCTTTTCAACCAGAACTGATACCCAAAATATGTCTGCTACCACCGCTACTTTATTACAAGAGTATCGTACTGATCCAGCGACAATAATTTAAAATAATAATCATTTAAAAAATATTTAAAAATAATATAAAAATGCTGTGTAGTCCATAACAGCCTACTATAGACACAGCCAGTTTTACTGACTGAAATATTTATTTGTCATAAAATTATTACTTCATAATTGTATTAGAGTCTTACACACATGCTATACAGATAATAGAGTCGTGCATTAATTTGAGTGATGACTGCTATTATAAGAGTGGCTTGATGGAGTGCAGGAGATGCAGATAACATGATATTGACCCTTAAGAAACTTTCATTAATGCTGTCACGTAACAAATCTGTCCAAATATAAAATGAAATGAATAGATAATTTCTACATTGAAATAAAATTGGAAAGACTGCACAACTATTATAAATTGCGAATCTAAATAATTGGGAATCATGAAAAAATTCTAATTCAATAAAAACATGTATTTATTATCTGTTTCATGTATCTATTATAACATTTATGTAGTTTTGTTTGCTTGGCTGTTTCCTTATAAAAGTCCAGAAATTTGTCAAGTTTTTCGTCGGGTGTCATTTTAAATTATATGACGTCATTTACATTGCCGTCTTGCCACCAGCTAATCGCTGCACTGCTGATCATGGTTTCGAGTATCGATACATATCCCCTTTTAAGGCCAACACATGAACGCGCAATTATCTCAGATAACTCAATCCAGCGATACTAATCATACACAACAGGTGTGTTCGAAGAACCCAATTAGCTGGATCATGATTAGCATGATGATATCATCTTGGATGTGTCATTTGATCTCGGATGTAATAAGCGACGTACGAAGAACGGGCCCCTGAAGTCCAGCTTGTTGCAGCGCAAGGTTTTTTTTTACTTTATCGAGGTCGTGGGAGAGGGCTACGGCCTTATCAATACCTCGGTGTGGAGGTGCATCCACACTGTCACCAACGCCCTTCTGCGCCATGCCGGGGATTACATCCTGGTGGATGGCACACTCATCCCTATCGCCAATCCATCAGTGACTGATCAGGCGTAGACTAATTATCGCAAAAGGGATACGCGGCCATAAATGTGCAGGTTATAGTGGACCTGGTGGCAAGGTCCAGCAAAACTTCAAGTTCCTCTGACGAGAGGCTTGGTGCCCTTTTTTACGTTGCTTCCCCACAAAAGTCTGTATCTAACTCTCTCTCTCTCTCTCTCTCTCTCTCTCTGTTCATTGTAGATAGGTTGCTTTTTATTGAAAACATAAACCAATTGTAATTAATACTGCATTAAACATAAGTAACTGCAGCTGCTTGCCAATCAATTCTGATTGTAAAGTACCTTACCATTAATATAAACGTGTATTACATAATTTTTAGAAGTTGTTAAACCCATGTCAAGAAGCGGCACAATGGGATAATGAGGGTGGATGATTAGCGAGGGATACCCGGTTCGTCTAACCGTCACAACATATTGTGTGAACATATTACTGGCGATTTGATAATTTCATTTATAGTCTGTATTTTACTGATAACTTAAACTATGTTAAAATAAATGTTACTGTAAAAATTTGAGGAATGTTTCATTTGCATAGACGTGTTGTCTTTCTATGGGTTGTCTCTACGCTGTATTGCACCTTCGCGTGAAGTGGAAAATCGATTCATGAGCAATCGATGCTAACTAATTCAGCACCATTACTTTGGACAGCACTCTTGTAATGTCGGACATAAGAGACAGCGTGCTAAGAAGCTTCCTAAGGGACACTTCGGTGAACACACTTAGGAACATAAACAACTGGTAAGATATATCTTTCGAGGTCATCTTATTCTATTCTATTTTCTATTCTATTTTTCTATTCTATTAATTTTAAACTCCTTTGTCCATGTAATGATGCAATTAATCAAACAGGCATGTTCTACTGGATAGAGCAGCTTCCTTTGGCATGGATTTCATGCTTTATAGATTGTTTAAATACACAAATACTTATAAAAAAGAATAATAGATCCCGTTTAATAAGAAAAAAATTTTAAATACTCACTTCAGTTTCTCCAATTTGCATTGTGGATTCTTCAAAAGCAAACAAATATTCTGTATTCCTTTGTTTCCTAGTGTATTTCCACTCAGATCCAGCTCTATCAGGTTTGAAGGATTTGAATTCAATGCTGAAGTCAGAGCAGCACAACCTTCTTCAGTAATACTGTTATTATTCAGTCTGCAGAGAAAGAGAACAAAAAAAGGAAACATTCTTTAGTTTGTTTTAGCCATAAACAACTAAAATAACAAAGATACATCTAAATGATGGTTCATCTAATAGCCCTTAAAACTTTAGAGAACAGCAATAACAGCATTTGTTTAGACTCTAGAAATGATGAGAAGCTTTGCAGAGCATATACTCATATAAAAAAACTCACATCAGTGTGTTGAGTTTACAGTGTTTATCCTGCAGTAGAGCAGCGATCTGATTCAC